>NW_027191433.1:1473038-1538625 GCF_041956435.1 Mycothermus thermophilus | reverse complement strand
GGGGGGGGGGCGAGCCTGCGTCACGAGGGAGAGAGGGATCAACATGGCTTGTTCCCTGACGTGTTGGGGTTCGCATGAAGAGGGCTTACTTCCCTCCTACCGGTGTATGAGCGGACCGAAGCAGATGAAACGGAGGGAGGGTGGGGGATGAAGGTGGGGGAAAAGTCAACCCGTGATGACGTCCACCGGTAGCACACCATGGCCAACTGGTCCGTCTTTCGGAGGAGGGGAGGGATAAGCAAATCCAAGACATGCCGCCCCCTTTCGTCGAACCGCAATAATGCTCATCAATCAGGCCATGCGTCATATGTCACTCTCTCACTCACCCAAGCCCAAACACGCCGGACCCAATGATGGGCACTATCCAATGAATCTCGGGCCTCGAGGTGAACCCGAACCAAAACAACCCGCCGGTAATGAGCGGCGCGCTGAAGATTACGGGGGGCAGCTGATCCTCGGGCTCGTCGCGGGCCACACCCGTCTTCTGCCGGCGGCGCTCGACGAGCCGGTGGCGGAAGTTTGTCCAGAACGGCGTGCTCAGGCAGGCCACCACCATGGCGACCCCGAGGCCCATGAAGGTCAGCCCGATCTGCCAGAGGTTGAAGCCGTAGTTGGTGCTGAAAATGAGCGGGAACGCGCCGAAGAAGAGGTACAGCAGGCCGAGCAGGATGGCCGTGTAGATGTTGAGAATCAGCGCCATGTACTCGAACACGAGGATCTGGAAGGGCCGGAGGAGCGAGTAGGCCACCGTCTTGCCCACGGAGCGGGTGGTCTTTTCGATGGGCGCGCGCCACCGGTCGTCGCCGGTGGTTTTGCGGAGCATTTCGGCTTTTCGTTTGAGGAGGACGGGGTCTGGGGGGAACGGTCAGTTTGGGGATTATTGTCGAGAGAGACGTGAGAAGGAAAAGAAAGAAAAACTCACGATATGTCTCGGGCACAAACAGCGCGATGCTAACCAGCAACGCGCCCGCCCATATCAGCAAGACATAATGCGTCCACCGCCACTGCGTATACATATTAATCAACCCGCCCACTAACGGACCCGTCGCCGGCCCCACGAACGGCGCCAGGGCAAAGATGGCCATGGGCGCCAGCATCGTGTCGCGCGTGAACATGTCGCCCACGGTGCCGCCCGATACCGACAAAAACGCGCTGCCCGAGCAGCCCTGGAAGAAGCGCGCCACGATCATGGTCTCGATGTTGCGCGCCACGGCCGACGGGATGAGCCAAATGATGAAGCCGGCAAAGGAGCAGAGGTAGATGGGCCGGCGGCCGTAGAACTCGGCCAGCGGCGACCAGAAGGGCCCCAGGGCGATGCCCAGGACGAACGTCGAGAGTCCGAGCGTCGCGACCAGGCGCGTGGTCTCGAACTCAGCGTTCATTTGCGCGTAGGTTGCTGTGTAGGAGGCGGAGGCGTTGGTTCTGTTGCGTCGTTTGAGTTAGCCGGTGAGGATTGTTTACTCCCCCTTTTTAACCAGTCTGCCCTCCCAACCTTCCCCAATTACCCGTAATCATCACGGACCCAAGGCTAACTTACACAGTAAATGATCCCACGCTGGTAATAAACACAATCAACCACTTCCTCCACAACGGCATGCTCCTAGGACACATCGGATCAGCATCCCCTCCGTCCCAGCCGACCTCGAACGGGTCTCTCTCGGGCTGGCCGCCGTGCTCAACCTCGTCTGCCGTCGCCTCTTCTGCTGCGGGATGGTTGTACGGCGCAATTATGCTCCGGCCAGTCGTGTCCGATTCAACGTCGTCGTCGACACCGAAACCGTTGGTGGTGCGTTCGCCATGGAGCGGGGATAGGTCGACTTGCGTGGTGGAAGGGGAGGTGAGGTGAGAGTGGTGTGGGTTGGTTTGTTTGATATGTTTTAGGTCGTTCTTTTCCAAGTCCCGTTCGACGCCTTGGACTTCTGTCTCGGAGCTCGGTTTGGACGGAGCAGTCATGTTGGAGTAATGGACCGTTTCTATGTCGGAGGCGTCTTGGTCAAGGACTGGATTGTTGGTAGGGGGTGGACTGGGTCCATGACCTCCTGATGAGGGTTTCTCGTCCATGGTCTCAAGACTCCCGTGGCTCTCACGTTCCTTCTCGTGACTGGAAGTCTTGTTCGGTGGTGAGAAGCTGTTATGTGAGGCAGTAGGCTCTATGAGGACCGCAGGATATCCTGGCCACAAAGGGTGGCGGCGTTTGAGGATCGAGGTTGGCCGTCTAAGTGTGATGGTTGCTCGTCAAGACTCGAGTCATCCCGAGTAACCGTCCCTGGGATGACAATATCTAAACAAGATCCAGGCCGTCGACGATCTACGTCGACGATTTACCGCACAAAGCGAGGCATGGGAATTCTTAAGGGCACCAACACATGGCGGGTCCAGATCCCATGACGTTTATAAACATCCCAGTTGGTACCCCAGTTCATCTTTTGAAGATCAGATGGAGTTCGGATATACGATCCAAGGTCCGCTTTCGCGATTTCAAACCGCTTTCAAATCCAACAGCAAAAACTCGCTGGGGGGGCCCTCCACCTCCTGCTTCGGACGAGCCATGCGCGCTCTGGACCCGGCAATGTTACCCGGGGGATGGCCACTAACCCACTTAGTTCGTGGCCGGCACGCTCCCGGATCCACGGCCGGGCCGAGAGAGCAAAGCCGATGATATAGGTAACTAACAGTATCAACCTGACTCATTTCTTAGTCTTCGGGCAGATCTACTTGAGAGATTGACATAAACAACTGCAATGAATAAAGGGCGAAGTTATCCTTCGTATCTCATCTCTTAGTTCATCATCTAGTATCTCCGAGAATCATCAGCGCGAGAAGGCGAGGACAGAGGTCCTGGAAGGCCCTGCAAGGAAACCCGAGCGAACCATGGACCAACATCCTGGAGGGTTGCACGGCCGATGGGGCGTCAAACGGCGGGGGAGGGATTTCCCGCGGTGCATGGCTAACGGTTGGGCGGTGTTGGGGTTCAAACAATGACGAAAGCGGGCACCTGGGGATGTTGATTACGGAGTCATCCAAGAAAAATCGAAAATCGTGAAGCTGCAGACTCAGTGATGCAACACTGGGCAGAGGTGGCAACACCCTGGCATACGGTGTACAGTATCGGTATGTGAGTGCGATTGTGCTATATCAAAGAGACTCGGACAAATCTTCCCAAAAACCAACAATCCCAAAGCCTGCTAGTATGCTGCGTATGTTGCGACTCCTCCCTACACAATGGCGGACTCGCACATGTGCTTTTGTGCATCTGAAGTCTGCATCTGCAACAGCGGCAAGCAGCCAACCTCGCCTCGCCTCGCTCGCCTTCCGGTCTCCCGGTACAGGGTGGCTCGGGGATAAGGGCAAATCGCCGAGTTTAAGGCGACGGTTGATGTTATTGTTGTGGTTGTTGTTTTGCGATAAAAGAGCTCTCAACGCGAGCAGCCGAGAAACCCTGTCTCAGAAGCCTATCCGTGCATGGCAACCAGTTCGAACAAAAGCATCGGGATGATGAGTCTACGAGTATGACACAGGGGCTGGGAGAACACCGACACATTTTTGGTTATGTTATTCATGACAAATTGGTCTAATAAGTACGTAAGTAGGAAACATGGTACGAAATGCAAGAAAGCCAACCCAATGCCGCCTCCCAATTGGTGGCAGTCATACGTATGTCCCTTGACCCCCCCCCTCCCCCCCCCCCCATGTATATCCCACATAGATCTAGTCCGACATTCATCGTGCCGAACATTCAGATACCACAGAACCCAAATCATTGAACGCCAAAACGCCTGCAGAAAGACCACCCAAATGCCAGGACCTGATATAACCTCACTCCGAGAATTCCGGGATCTCGGACAGGTCGCAGTTAAAGCTTCTCTCGTATGCCTTGGCCGGCAAGACCCCAGCCTCGAGCCCCTTTTTGTAGCTCCATTGCGGCCTGTTGAAAATCGTCAGTAAATGAAAAACAAGAAACCAGATCAGCAAGCAAAAGGATTACTCACGCATCCTCCGTGTCCCAAACCCAATAAAACCATCCCCAGCTCTTCTCAAAACTTGACATCTGCGCCTCCGCAAACATCCTCAAAAACTGCTTGTACTCGCTACTCCAGCTGCTCGCCGGCGCGTTTGGCCCGTCGCAGCTGCACGAATTGTCCTGCTTCGGACACCTGGGCGTCGTGACCTCGCTGGCACTGCTGTGCTCGCCGGGGCTCTTCATCCGGTACGTCCCCGTCCACCGGTTGCCCCAGCCCACGTTGGTCAGGTGCTTGGCGCAGTCCGAGTCCGCCTGCGACCACTCCGCGACCAGCGTCGGCCCGAAGCCGGTGCTGCGGTCCAGGCTCTCGAGCGTCTGGCGCGTCCAGTCCTCGCAGGCGTAGCGCACCTTGGCGGTGCGGTTGAGCACGATGAGGTCGGCGTTGAAGATGAGGTAGTGGTGGATGTCGAGCGCCGACTTGCCGTCTAGGTGCGTCAGGTCGCCCTGCCAGTTGTCAAGCCCGCGAAACCCGTCGCCAAAAACGATGATGGCGTCTTTCACTCCATTGCGCCGCACCAGCGCGTGCGCGTCCGAGATCCACTGCAGCACCGCCCCGTTGTCGAGGTACGTCATGCGCGGCTCGTTGGCCAGCCCGTAGTGGCTGATGATGTTGCGGTACCGCGGCTGCGCGAAGAACTTGGACAGGCGGTCGTGCACGTCGAGCGAGCGCTGCCGGTTGAGCTCGCCGTTGGTGCCGTTAAGCCAGCCGATCTCGCCCAGCCGCCCGCTGTGGTTCCAGCCGTTTTGGCTCCCCGGGAGCGCGTGCAGGTCCAGGTTGACGCGCAGGCCGTATTTGCGGCACCATTCGATCCCGCGGAGGAGGTAGCGCCACGAGGTGCGGAAGAGGTACGGGTCGTCGTCGTAGGTCTGGACGGCCCAGTACGAAAAGGGGATGCGCACGTGGTCCAGCCCGGCGTCGCGGATCTCGCGGAACGTTTGCTCCGTCACAAAGGTTGCATAGTGACGCTCCAGCACTTCGGCGCAGCGTGAGCCGAGGTGCCGGCAGAGAGTGTATTCGTCGATGATTCCCAGACGAGAGTCGTAGTTGAAGAGCGACGGAGTGATGAAGGGCTCGAGAGACAGCCATCCTCCGACGTTGACGCCGCGCGCGGGTTTGGTGGCGTAGTCGCCCCAGGGCTTGTCCAGCGGCGGGACGTGCTCGTTCGCTTGGGCAGAGTCGTCCCAGTCGGTGAAGAGGCCCATGACAGGCAGATCTCCTACCATCTCGTCGGTGTAGGTCAGGTTGAAGTCGGCCGTGTCCCGCCACTCAAAGGGGTTCAGCCACGCTGGCGCACCCGAGGGTATGCTGTCCCTGGATATCCCCTCCAGATTTGACCTGCTGCTGCCGCCACCGCTGCCCTTGCTGTCATTCGACTCTCCTGCTTTGGGAATGACCGTCGCGCCGATGATGACCACGATGATCCCCAACACCGTGCACACGCCAATCATAATCCCTACTCCCGTCAGCACTCAACTCCGTCCCACCACCAGCTGGACCTCACCAGGGTACTTACACAGCTTCTTCCTCTGTTTATACCACGGCACCTTTCCGCCTTTCCACCCACCACTCTTCTCCCTCGAGACACTATCCGACGGAGCGGACGGATCACTCCCCGTCCAACCACCCCTCAACCCTCTCCCTCCTCCTCCGGCCCCAACATAGCCATACCCTTCCTCCAACACCGGCCCACTAACCACCCTCCTCCTGGGCATCTGCTCCTTCCCATGCGGCTGAAGATACCTCGTCGGGGAGACATCCACAACCTCATACCCCGGATCCACCACCCGCTCAGCGCGTCTCTTCCGCTCCCTCCTGGCCTCCCTTTCCCGCTCTGCCTCCGCTCTTAACCTCTCACGTTCCCTCTTCCGCTCTCTTTCCCTCTCCCTCGCAGCGCTCCTCTCCCTCGCCGCACTCCTCTCCCTCCCACCCCTCCTCGCATCGCGTGCATTCGCTTGATTCAACCTCGCCAGCGCGGCCGCCGACAGCGGGGCACCCTCATCCTCCTGCTGTGACTGTCGTCGGTTCGCCGAAACGCTCGGTCGCCGTTCCCCCCTCTGCCGGCGACGTTGGCGGCGGTAGGCCTCGGCGGAGTCCTCGGACGCGGAAGAGTCGTTGTCGGATCCGGAGGGGTCGTGCGCGGGGACGGAGGTGTGTCGGTACCCCCGCTGGTCGCGGTCGCCTGAGACGGGAGGGCGGGAGCGCGAGCGAGAATTGGTCGGCGGTGGCCGAGAAGGGCGGCGGCGGGATTGGGATTGCGAGCGGGAGTGGGAGCGTTGGTGGTGTCGGGTTTGGGAGGGTGAGCGGGGCATGGTGGCGGTTGGTTGATGATAATGGTGGTTGGAATGTGTAGGGTTGGTTGGGTGTCCCGCGGTGTCGCGTGGTGGTTTGGTTAGTTGGGCTCAGTTAGGAATGCATGTTTCAGGAGGAATTCTGCGGTGAAGATTGTGGGTTGAACGGTCAGAAGTTCAAAGTCTGCATGTGTGAAGTTGGTTGTTAAAGATTTCGATCAGCCTTACGATCGTAGGCCGAGCTAGTTAACAAGCAGCTAGCCGCCACGATGGTTCAGCTGGCTCCGCTCCCGATGCAAGAAAGTAAAGAATGCCCAATGTTGACCGGGCAACGGATCTGCTGGACGGTGCCAAGACCGGGTGTTTGGCTTGACAGACGTCATCACTGTCGTGGAACTCGGCAGTTTGATCCAAACCCCATCGATCTGTCCTACGCTGCACCGCTTCACCTTGATGCCAACCAAAAACGCCACAAACTTGGCCCTGGAAACTCCCATGTCCATTCATTCTAGGGTACGGACTAACTAACTGCCCCTGGAATCGTCGACTTTGAGGGGCCGCTGTGTCACAAGACCACAACAAAGAACACAAGTGAACTCTAGGCCAAGCCGAGCGACAGGGGGAGCTTGGCGGTCCCCAATGCCGGACCCCTCAAAGCCGCCGCAAGCCGACGGCAGCTTAACCCGGCCAAACACTGGCCTTTGACCTCCGCTTGTTCACTGTCAGAGGACAATGCTGCTTGTTGTCCTCGTAAATTCTCCCCATCCGCCCTGATGAAAGGACAGCGGCGACGACATTCTTGCCAACCATGACCAGACCATCATCATTGCGCGCGTTCTCGAGGGCATTGGCCCCGATTGGGGGTCCGTCATCGACCTCCTCTTCACGACGCCTCCTCTGTGCCGCCTCGTCCTCCGCCCTCCTCCTCCTCCCTCCTCACCGCCGTACCTACTCAACCCATCCTCCAAACGCAAAACTCAACCTCCCAACCGATTACTCCACGACTCCCCTCCTCGCGCACTCGACCCAAATCGCCCTCAGCAACCCCGAGCTCCCGCCGGCGGTCCGCAACGGCACCACCAAGCGCATGAACCTCTTCCAAGCCGTCAACGACGCCCTCTCCATCGCGCTGGCCGAGGACGAAACCGTGCTCGTCTTTGGCGAAGACGTAGCCTTTGGCGGCGTCTTCCGCTGCACGGGCAAGCTCGCGGAAACCTACGGCGGCGACCGCGTCTTCAACACCCCGCTGACCGAGCAGGGCATCCTGGGATTCGCCATCGGCGCCGCCGCCCAGGGCATGCGCCCCGTCGCCGAGATCCAGTTCGCCGACTACGTCTACCCGGCCTTCGACCAGCTGGTCAACGAAGCGGCCAAGTTCCGCTACCGTGACGGCGCGTGCGGCCGCAGCGCCGGCGGCCTGACGGTGCGCATGCCCTGCGGCGGCGTCGGGCATGGCGCGCTGTACCATTCCCAGTCGCCCGAGAGCTTGTTTACGCACATCCCCGGGCTGCGGGTGATCATGCCGCGGTCGCCGCTACAGGCCAAGGGGTTGTTGTTGGCGGCGATACGGAGCAACGACCCCTGCGTGGTCATGGAGCCTAAGATTTTGTACCGCGCGGCGGTGGAACAGGTGCCCACGGGGGCGTACACGCTGCCGCTGTCCAAGGCGGAGGTGCTCAAGGAGGGTAAAGACGTGACGGTCATTTCGTACGGCCAGCCGCTGTACAAGTGCGAAGCGGCGCTGAGGCAGGCAGAGAAGGACTTTGGGGTTTCGGTGGAGCTGATCGACCTGCGGACCATCTACCCGTGGGATCGCGAGACGGTGTTCAAGAGCGTGCGCAAGACGGGCCGCTGCTTGGTGGTGCACGAGGCCATGGTGAATGCGGGCGTCGGGGCGGAGGTGGCGGCGGCTATCCAGGAGGATCCGGACACATTCGTCCGCCTGGAGGCGCCGGTGGCCCGGGTGGCCGGGTTCAGCATCCACACGCCATTGATGTATGAGGCGTTCAACCTGCCGGATGTTGCAAGTAAGTAGCCCCAGGACTGTTCAAAGTGTTTGGTGAGATGAGATGCTGACGTTCCCAGGAATCTACGACAACATCCGAAAGGTGCTAGAGTATTGAGCTGTGGGTTAGACTACGAGTAGTAGAGTTGGAGGTCTGGCTGGAGTGAGTGGTAGACTACGACGAGAGGCGCCAGGTTGTTGGGTATGCTCTGGCAAGGAGTTGGCGGCAAAGAGAATACGGCGCACGGCATGTCTATGTGTGCGTTTTGCACCTATGTTTTTCCACCTACACTAGATACCTGAATACTATACTCATATGTGCCTTTT
This sequence comes from Mycothermus thermophilus, assembly GCF_041956435.1. Classification (NCBI taxonomy): domain Eukaryota; kingdom Fungi; phylum Ascomycota; class Sordariomycetes; order Sordariales; family Chaetomiaceae; genus Mycothermus; species Mycothermus thermophilus. Next base: position 1,529,983 of record NW_027191433.1, on the reverse strand, counting down.
CTGAGCTTAGCTATGTTGGAGTTGGGGTGTACTCTAGATGTTTTCAGGGAAATCAGATGAACTGAACTTCATGCCCCTGGCCCGGTCTTGGCGACTCGTCCCGCATCCCGCAGGGGCCCCGCATTGCCCGTGCCTGGGCTCCGTTTCGACTTCGGCTTCCCCAATGCAAAGCACAGCAACCCGTCCGGGTATCTAGACCTTGACTTCAGGCCGCCATCTGACGCCGGACCTCTCTCTAACTCATGCAACAGTGGGTGTGACATTGAATCGAGGAACCTAGGATACAAACCCCCACCTGATCTCCCCAGCATGGCCTCGCCGAAAGCCATTGTCTCCTCCTTCGTGGAGGGAGCTCCGCCAGGAGAGGTACGTTGGCGCCTTACCAACCTGCCCCGAGCTGTCCCCCTCCATGCTGACCTGCTCTCCCATCTACATAGCTAGCAGACGTCGTCGCAGGCATGCTACCCGCCCCCTCATGCGCTCCATATCTCAAGCTATCCCCTAATCTGACCGCCGCCCTCTGTCCACAGACATCAAGGCCCTGACCATCTCGACGCCGAACCTCGTGGACGAGCTCGGCCCGGCGTTCAAGAAATACAACGAGGAGCAGTTCGCCACGGTGAAGTTGCCTGGCGCCAGCCAACCCGTCATTGTCAGCTCGCACAACAACCTCGGCGGCGACCGGTACTACGACCTCGAGAGCTCCGTCAGCTTTGTTTTCAACCACGCGACGCAGAAGGCCAGCGGCGTGGAGAGCTATGTTGCGGAGGGAGAGACGGCGGCGCTAGCGTGAGCATGCATGCCCCAGGCGCTGAAAGTGTGTTGCAGAGCGGGGGAGACATTGACACGCTTGTCTCGCAGGAAATCCATCCTCAAGGCCCTATCCGCCTACGTCAAGGAGCACTATCCCAACGCGGCGTACGGCGCGTACCCGATAGAGAACGACTCCAAAGTGGCCATCATCATCGTCGCGAACAAGTACAGCCCGAATAACTTTTGGTACGTCTCGCTCTCTGTACCCCTCCTCTTCATGATGCTAACAATTCTCCTCTCAACAGGAACGGGCGCTGGCGCTCGCTCTACATCTTCGACCCCTCCTCCAACAGCCTCGAAGGCTCCATCAAGGTGGACGTGCACTACTACGAGGACGGCAACGTGCGGCTGCTGACCAACAAGCCGTTCGGCCCGACAACGCTGTCGTCCGGGACGGGCGCCGCCGTGTCCCGCGAGATTGCCGCCGGCGAGAAGAAATACCAGGAGGAGCTCAACCGCAGCTTCACCAGCCTCAGCGAGGGCGCCTTCAAGGCCCTTCGCCGCCAGCTGCCGGTGACGAGGCAGAAGATTGAGTGGGATAAGGTTGCGAGCTATAGGCTGGGACAGGATATCGGGGGTGGTTCGTCGAGGAGATGAGTTGTTGTTGGGTGTGTTGGAAGAGGTTGCTTCAGGCTTGGAGATAATTGATACTTCCAGGGGCGGTCACACACGTTTCCTCTGGCAATTCTCAGAAGCCGTGAGACCATTGTGCATGTAGTGTACATTCGGACCCCCGCCACCCGGTGTCCCCGGAGGCCGAATCAACCTCTCGATGCCCGCACCGCTCCTTTCTTTCACTGATTGTCCCATTCGCGGGGATGTTGGCTGGAGTTTAAGCCAGTACTCAGGCTGGGGATATCGGGATGGTGTGGGATGGGATTCTGGTGGCGGAAACGGTGGCCGTTTCGGAGGAGTCAGGAAGTGTCATGTAGAACCAACACGCCAAGTGAACTGAGAGTAACCAACTGCAGTCCAGGCCTCTGGCTTCACTTCACAGTAAGCCAACAGGACAATATCAATATCATGTGCATTCCAGGAATCTCGTCCACGGTTTCGGGCAGGTCCAAGAACCCGTCCTCCCCAAAATCGAACCACTTACGCAGCGCAACTTGGACCAATCAGAGCTCTGATAGCGCCATAACTTCCAACTATGATTGGTTGGTTCTCTCTCTTGGCAGTCCTGTAAGACCCACACTCTTCGGCTCCGTTCCGCGGGGCGGGCGGTGCCCCGGGGGTCCAGTTGTTCTTGCCATCCAGGGGCTTCTCAACAAAGTTGCGCCGCTGCCACTCCCCTGTCGCTTGTGTCCGCCATTCTTTGCTTGTTTCGTCTCAGGCCCATTCTTTTCTTCCACCTGTCGAACTGGGACTCGTGGCATTTTTTATTTTTTTTTTAACCTTCCTCTCCTCCTTCCCTCTCCTCCGCCTTCCCAATCCTCCAGCACCGCTCGCCGCCGCTCTGCTTCTCCATCACGACCAGTCGTGCTCACCCAAGTCTCTGAACTTTTTGGTACGCTTCGTCCTGCTGCCATTGCCTCTTCTTATCGCGTACTGTCTTGGTGCCTCGTGCTAACAGGCTTCGTTTGCCAATCTTCAGCTGCTCTTCGCGTTTCCGAGACGACAGCTCTCCGCACACCCCTCAACACCGACCGTTCAAGATGGCGTCCCTCACCTACCAGGATGTTGCTGAGCACAACACCAAGAAGGATCTCTACGTCGTGATCCACGACAAGGTCTACGACATCACCAAGTTTGTGGACGAGCACCCGTAAGTGTCGACTGTATTTTTCCTCCTCCTCTTGACCGCTCGGGCCGTGCCTTGCCTTGCCGGCCGCCTATCATCTTCCGGCACGGATTCCCCCACTCGACCACTACCACCTCCGACTGCCTCCGTTCCCCGCATGTGCTCGGCACTGCGCATGGCTACATATCGACTCCCACACGAGCATGTGCTAACACCGAGATTTGCACCACAGCGGCGGCGAGGAGGTCCTGCTCGATGTGGCTGGCCAGGATGCCACTGAGGCTTTCGAGGATGTCGGCCACAGCGACGAGGCCCGGGAGACCCTCGAGAAGCTCCAGGTTGGCACCCTGAAGCGCAACGTAAGTGTTGATTCTCCTCCCTTTTCCAATCCTTCATACCCAACTAACCCCTTTCCTCCTTCACAGCCCGGCGACCCCAAGCCCAAGACCCCTGCCCCCGGCGCCGTTGCCCCGCCTGCCAACACCAGCGCCGCCGGTTTCGGCACGGCCCTCTATGCTATTCTCCTTATCGGCGGTCTCCTGGGCTACTTCGGCTACCAGTACCTCCAGCAGCAGCAGGCCCAGTCTGCCTAAACGCCTTTCTCACACTTTCGTTATAGATGGCGTATGGCCGGCTTAGCGTGTTCGGGGCAGATGGTATTGGCAACGGTGTTTTTGGGTTCTGTTTTCCTGCGGGTCAATTGTGTACAACGAGGGAAGACGAAAGGTAATCGTCCGGGCCCTCGACGGCCTGTGATGGATCATCTCTTGGGTCCCTGATGTTTGGATGGACACTTGGTGACGGACAGCTCGGCAAAGTAAAGCTTAGCTGGAGCTGTCTTGGTCTTCCAAGGTTGTTCAACCACAGCAGATGGGTTATGGTAATGGCTGATGATATATGCTCTACCCGCCTCCTTCTCTAACGTCGATGGGAGTAATCGGGCGCCCGTCCAGCTTGGATGGATATCCCGTTTGCTCGTCGTCGATCGATTCGAGAAGAGTCGGAGCGTGCTCTCATGGCTGGGATGGTCGCATGGGCTAGTATAGACGTTGTAATTATGATGTGAAGTCACGATCAGTTCACATGCCTCGTCCCTCGTGGCGATGGCCGGATTAGTTGCAGGATGCTCATGTAGGTACATGCTGTACGAAACATGCCGAGACTCCCCTGGATCATCGAAATGATCGCCTTCTTCCCAGTCTTCCATTGGTCATGCGATCTTCAACGCTGAAAGTGGTTGTCGGACCCCCCAGGCCTAGACGCCCCACGCAGCCACAAAGGACGGGACGGGATCCTGCACGGGCCATCTGCCGCGCCGCATCGCCCAGACCCCAGTCTCAATTCAAACGACAACTCAAAGCATCGCAGCGACCGGGCTCACTCGCTTTCGCTCAACATCACTCATTGTGGCTCACCACCACAACCTGTCATAAATCTAGGTCTGATCAAAGATCGCCATCAGACCTTGCACAAGTCGAGTCATATCCAGGCTGCCGTCGAGTTTGAGCGCAACGAGATCCAGGAAATAAAGGCAGCCACTCCTCCGACCGGGTCCTTCATTCAACTGCTTCCATCGCCACCTGAGCAAACCATCATCAATTCAGGCCTGAGATCCAACCAGACCATCAAAAGCGAGACAGTTTTTCATCTATAGAGCAACTGGCTCATCCACCAAACAACAGACTCTGCCATCCAGAGCAAACTCGACACTTCAAAATCTCCAGTTTCCTGTCCCATCGCTGCGACTGCATCGCAAAGTGAGAAACTGGTCAACTCGTCATCTGCATACCACACCAACTCCCATCTTCTCGCTCCACCAGGAACCACCGCTAAAATGTCCAACTTCGACCGCCAACAAGCCTCTTTTCTCAGCAGCATGTCCGCTGCAGCCTCCAAGCTCGGCTCCGGCGCGGGGACGAAGCGCTCGCTCGCGCCTCCGTCCCCGTCGCCGTCCGTCGGCTCAACCACCTCCGCCGCCGCCGGGAACGCCACGCCCCGTCGCGACCGCGGCAGCACCCCTTCGGGCAGCGGCAGCGCATCTAACGCCAACAAACCCATCGTCTATTCGCAGCCCGCCCTTACCGGCACGGGCGACAACATCATCTCGCAGATGGCCTACGCCGTGCAGTGGCTGCGGGGCAAGGACGGGCCGCAGACCTGCGCCGACATTCTCGGCTACCTCAGCCTCAACAACCGACCCGAGCGGGAGCAGGAGTATTTCGTCGAAAAGATGCGCCTGCACCCCAAGATCCAGTGGATCCCGGACCCGAACCTGAGCGAGCAGACGTGGCGGTCGGGGACGTACATGCACCGCCCGACGATTCCGGGCGTCAAGGACAAGAAGACGCTGCTGGAGCACCTGAAGGCTAAGGCAGAGAAGGCGGACATGTCGGGCGTGTCGGTTAAGGACCTGAAGGACGGCTGGCCCGAATGCGACGCGGCGATCACGGAGCTGGAGAAGGAGCACCACCTGCTGGTGGTGCGGGCCAAGAAGGACGGCGCGGCGCGGACCGTCTGGCTCGACGACCCGGACCTGTTCCACGAGGTCGACCCGGACCTGAAGAACGCCTTCACCCGCGTCGAGCTCGGCCCGCCCGAGAGCATGGTCGCGCGCCTGCTGGCCGCGCAGCTCAAGCCCGCGTCGGACGATCCGATGGTCAAGGCCGCCCAGCAGGCTAGCAACAAGCCGCTGAAGAAGAAGAAGGCGCAGCGGAGGACGGGCAAGGCGACCAACGTGCACATGCAGGGGTTGTTGAAGGATTACAGCCATACCAAGTATTAGGGGCTTGGGGATAGGGTGGAAGCCGAGGTGAGGGCTGGAAGGGGGAGTTGGTGCTGGTATGGGTGAAAATTGGGTGTTTTTGGGTTGCATTAGGATGGCGTTGGGAGTCTTTGCTATTCTACGTATTTTACTTTTTTACTTGCTCTGTGTGTTCTAAGCGAGCTGGTTGAGTTTGCGGTCACCTGGGAGGGGGGAACAATGGGTTAGCCTCGGGATATGATGGAAATCGATAGATTGTGGTAGGAAGGTTTGGACTCCATCCGCGAAAGGACAGTCTCTGTCCTGTCACGTAGACATGGCACCGAGATACACAATGATAATTGCTGTGTCCACATGTCTGCCAGGCACGTCCTGCCAGATACCTATTCGTGGGACTGTGTGTTCACGGAGAGCCACATGGACGTCATGCTCTGCGCTGTACCTACCTTTCCCGCTGCATATCTTGCTCTCGGCTGTTACCACTCTAGCAATATGATTACTCTCTCAGTATGTTGGCGTTCTTCAGCCGCAACTCTTCTTTCTGGTTGTTCGAAGAAAGTAGCCAAACGATTCAAGACTACCCATGGAGAGAAACGTACCCATCGAGACGGGAATCTGTAGAGGAGCGAGACAAAAGAAACTAGGGCATAGTATCAACACGAGGACAAGCCATCCTCGACGTCATCATCTGACTAAACAGTAGGTACTCTTTCTTGATAAGCCATGGATTTGAACCACAACACCACGCTGTCCAGTTTTCCTCCTCAGGAGGTCCTGGCGTTCACTCTTCCATCATCATAGCATGTATTCATTTTTTTTTCCAGAGCAACGTCCATACCCACCCCGTCCTACGCATTCCCCCCCGCCTCCACCGCACCCGCCGTCTCCCTTTCCATCCTCCTCCTCCTCCTCAACTCGCGCTCATGCGCCTCAATCAGCTCCGCCACCTCAAAATGGCCCTTCAGCTTGGCATAATCCGCCGCCGTGCCCCGTACCCTATGGATCGTGTCCACATGAATCCCCTCCGCCACGATCTGCGTGTCCGCGCCCAGCTCGAGCAGCGTCTTGGTATTGTTCACCCTTCCCAGCCAGGCCGCGGCGTGCAGCGCCGTCGACCCCAGCTTGGTCCGCGCGTTGACGTCGCACGTCGGCCACGCGCCCGGTTTCGGCGGGAAGTCGTCCGTGTCGAAGTCGCGCGCGTCGTAGGTGTAGGGAGGTGGGGAAGGGTCGTCGCCGAGGACGAGCATGCGGATGGCGTACGGGCTGAGGCGTTCGTTCCCGTCGTCGCTTGAGGAACCGGAACGGGGACTGTCGAGGTTGGGTCCATCATCGTTGTGGCCGCCCGCTGCCCAGTGCAGGGCTGTTTCGCCAAAGTGGTTGACCCGGTTCGGATCGGCGCCGCGGCGCAGGAGGCGGCGCATGGCGCGGTGGTGGGCCAGCGCGGAGGCGTGCATCAGCGGGGTTGAGCCTTGCATGTGCGGGTCGGCGTTGGGGATGGCGATGGTGCCGATGTCGACGGGCCCGCGGCGGTCGGGACGGCCCGTGGGTCCGTCGATGAGGAGGTCGATGACCGCCGGGTCGTTGCGCTGAGTTGCGTGGTGGAGAGGGTACGTGCCGTGCTGCCGCTCGGGGATGTTGGTCGCGGCGCCGTAGGCGAGGAGCAGGCGCACCATGGCGGCGGCGTCGTCGCTGGAGACGGTCTTGGGCAAGTCGGCTGCGATCATGAGCGGAGTTGCCATGTCGATGGGGGAGCTGCCTGGAGGGGAATTGCCGGGAGCGTAGCGCGCTGGGAGGTTGGGGTCGGCGCCGTTGGAGAGGAGGATGCCCGCGACTTCGCGCAGGTTGCGGCCGACGGCGTAGTGCAGCGCGGCATGGCCCGTGAGGTCGCGGGCGTTGAGGAAGTCGGCGCGGTCGCCGCTTTGCGGGCTGACGCCAGCCAGCCAGCTGATGAGTTCGATGTTGTCGCTTTTGGATTGGACGGCCAGGCAGAGGAGGGACTCGTCGTTGTTGTCCTCGGGCATCACGCCGGCGCCGGAGGAGACGAGGAGCTTGGCCACCGTGAGGCTGCCGTACAGGATAGCCAGGGCAAGCGGGGTCATGCCCTCTGTTTGTGAGTGAGTACAGGTTCATGACGGGATTCGGGAATTGATGGGGGACATACGATCATCGGTGAGGTAGAGGTCATAGGGACGAGCTTGCAAGACCTCACGGATCTGGTCGACATTGCGGTCGCGGACGGCCTCGAAGATGGAGGGAAGGCCCCGAGGCTTCTCCGGGACAGCACCGTATGAGACAGTCGGGTTGACTGGGGCAGCTCCCGAATCGTGCTTTTCTGATGTTGATGTTATCGACGTCGTCGTGCTCTTGGCTGACGACTTGGTCGGCTTGAAGAGACTCAGCAGCGCGCTAAAACGCTTCTTCTTGGAGTGGTCCTTTTCTGAATCCATGGTTGCGATGACTCGGATACAAGGCGTGCTACCTGGTCATCGATGGGTCAATTGTTGTTGGAACCACCCGGACAGACACCAACGGAGAGCTCCGTCACGACATTGATTGCGACGAGGCTTTCTCGGGTCTGCAATGTTGTGATATAGTCCATTGAATGTGTGTTGCTAGAAAATAGGTCCGTCGGCCTGATGACCCAGCCCCCTCATCCATCCGCTACCCTCCTTGTCCAGGCGGCCGACGTGGCTCTGCTACGCAGGCTCCGGTGACATTGGGCCGGGCAATCATTGGGTCAACGACAGTGAGGCTGAGAGGCAGACTCTAATCGGGGCGCTCTGACACTTCCAGGGCTTATGGGACCATACCCAAGGCAGGCCTGGAGTGCTCACCCCGCGCGAGGCTGTGCAGGCAATCGGTCTTTTGGGTCGGGGGCCTGATTGTCCTGCAGTTATCAAGGACGACGGCCTGAAACTGGACCTCTGCGGCACAGCAAAGTTTACTTCGAATATACGAAAGTAGATGTAGACCTATTGGGCTTCAGATATACATGCCTGGCATATTGGGATCAGGAATAGGTCCATGAAGGCCGTTAACACGGAATTGGGGCAAGCGGACCGGACCGTAACGGACCTGCGCCGAAGCAGAGCCACACACTAGCGAACACTCGGACTGAACGGGCAAGGCTCGGCGCATCCTTGTGCTTTGGGAGAGGGAACGTCTTGTCTGTGAAGGCAAGGGTTAGGGTTGATATCCTGTTTGCCTGGTGGCATGGGACAGTGATGGCTTTGTCTATGATTCCAGCCACAGGAGCCGTTGTAAAACTCTGTTTAAGAGCCTCAAGACTTTGATGACATGACACCTGAGGCCCCGGGCAATCAGGAATTTGCTGTGGAAGAAGGCCGGCTCTCGAACCTCCAACTTCTGTCTCCCCGCATACGAGATGCATCTCTTCAAACAGGACGGAATGCAAGGGGCACTTGGTTGTGCCTCTGACGCCCCGTTGTTACCGAACACCTTGCTGGCCATCGGTGGCTGACCTAGTGGAGAACTCAATCCAGTTCATCGTATCTGAGGTAAAGACATCTGATGGCTTGCTCGTCTGAAGTGTCAGTGAAGTGAAGTCAAAAACATCTCCACATCCAGCGGGCCCCTGCGCGGTACATGAGCCCACAGCGGGCTGTCATCCTCTCATCGATCGAGCGAAAGAGGAGACGGGACTGTTCCACCAGGGGAATGGGAAAGTTCACGTTGATTGATGGGGAAGTGAACCCAAGACGGGAGCCCCGGCGCTTGCAAGGAGCGGGAGAAGCTTCGTGGAAACGTTGTTGCAATCTCCACCCGACCAACTTCAGGCCAATGCACGGAGCGCCCGTTGGCGCATTGATCGAAATGCGAACTGTGTTGCTGACGAAAGTGAGCCGGCTCGGAACAGAACGGGGACTGGCGGCTCTGATGATGAAATGGGCTGATGGCAAGGGTCGTGCTTCTCTGTGATGTTCCTGACATCAGCACCGTCCGCCATGAGAAAATGGTTGGAATCCAATCAGCGACACAACCCATCATCTGTGGCCTCATCCGTGAATCCCTTTTCCCAGAACCATTCGGGCGAGTTTATCCAGTCAGGATGCCGCGGTGGTCTGGATATTTCCGTTGACTTCACACCACTTCCAGTTTGCTGCGCTTGATGGAGTCAATGCGTCTTCACTTGTCACAGGGGACATGCCCCTGGCGCGTCGATGCCGAGCTGAATGCTTCCATCATCCTTCCAGAAGCTCAGCCCAGCACCAAGGGGCCAGCACCCCCTGGCCAGGGCGCCACTCGCCAGCAAGGGTTGGTAATCACCTCTGCAGCTCGCCAGATCGGTCATTTCCAGACGCAACCAAAACCACCAACGACAACATTGTGTTCACTTGTTCCTGCAAGGCTCGGGTTTAATGAGAGCTCGGTGAACCCTCATGTCAATGCTCCATACGAGGATGAAAGTTTCTTCAATCTCGAGAGGATGTCCGGGTTGATCCCAACCCAAACCCCCGGGTGGCGCGGTTCCATGATGCGACGGTTTTTTTGCATCCCTGGGCGCTGTTCGGGCCGCAGATCTTGAAGCTCTGACCGCCGGCAACTCCCACCAGCGCACAGACAAGATTCAGGGGCCGCCCGCGCAACAACCTCTCCACCTTTCCCACCCCGGCCACCCAGTTCGTTGCGGGGGTTGCAATGGAAGCAAGAATCGAAGCCATAGAAGAAGGGAGGGGGCTGGTGGGCGTTGTTGGCGGTTGATGTCGTTGGCTTGGCTTGGCTTGTTTGGTGACGCGAGACATGGTCCGGACTGGTTCCCGGTTGGGCGTTTCGAGAAAACTCAGGGGACATGCCGGCATGATGTTGTCGTGCCCGTTGCGGTTGCAATGATGGGGTTGCAGGTGGATGATGATCTTCACTTGTGGTGTGCTGGAAATAGAAGCGAGCATGGATAACTACCACACAAACACCGGAGGGGAAGGGATCGCACGAACTCGACAGCGAGGTGCTCGGAGCGCAACTTGGCTGGGGGAATTGCTGACTTCGTGGTCTGGTTCAACGTCTTTTTGTGGCTCGTACTGACGGAAATGCCTTGGGATCAGAGCAGACCACTCCAGAATTCAAGTTTAGAGGAAGACCGTCCTCTGCCTTTGGTCCCATGAAGACCTGACGATCCCGACGGGTCATGGAAACCGGCCGGCTGTCTTTGCTGCTAGTGTAGACACGGCTAGAGCAGGAGACCAGGGACCGCATCAAATAACCAGCCTTGTGTGTGATGTTTCGTGTTCCAGATGGCTGGAACTGAGCTGGGTATGTACAAGCCTCTTCAGATTCAGGTGAAGCAAGAGAGTTGGAGTGACTAATACGAGTTCATATGGCAATGGAGTAGGCTGTCATCGTTGTCCATACCAAATAAAATCGATTGACCAGGCACAAGAGTGCAGGCAAACTGCAAGACTGCTGCAGGCTGGAGATTGAAACTGCCCGTCTCCATGGATGATATGCATCGGTCGACGGTTGCTGAGATGCGGCCTGTCGCGGAGATTTTGGTGTGGTGGGTCAGGCGTCCAGTGTTAGCGGGATACATTTATCCCAGCAGAATTTTGGCTGCGTCTGAAGTACCCTCCGCAGAAACCCTAACGTGTTAGGCAAGGCGAGTGGCCCACTTTTCGCCTGGAACCCCTCGACCCCAGCTGTTCGTTTCAACTTCCCCCTGCAGAGCTCTGCCCAAAAGAGGTTTCCAACCAGAACAGCAACCGACAAGTCCAGGTTATTTTCCCCCTCTGCTTTTTTTTCTTATTTCGGCCTGCCTGTCACCCCGTTCAACAACACACAACCTCCATCTTGTTTCTCTTCGGCGCTTTCTCTACCATCCTCCACCCTCCGTTTCCGAGTCCCTTTGCTTCTGGTCATCGTGGTTGTGCATTGCGTCCTTCGAGGCTTCGTGACGACGTCATCCGCGCCGAGTCGCGTATCCTCGCGAGACCCTGCTTCCCGCACAGAAGCACGCCCCGGGCACCGACGCACCCTCCAATTTCTGAACCGTGCACGATAACCCCCCCAAAACCGACCTCGCCTCGTCATTCAGGTACAATCACTTAGACGCCGCTGGGGCTGTTGAAGGCGGCCCGCCACCTCGCAATCCCTCCTCCGAGTTCATCTCGGGCGCAGACTTTGAGTCTGATCTTGGTGGTTTCTGCTTTTGCTTTCAGGTGAGGAAAATTTGTGGTTTTATTTCGGCCCCGCATCCTCGTCACCACTGTGACTTCCCACTTTCACCAACAAACATCGCCGCCCTCAATTTCATCTCGAACTTGATTCATCCATCACCATTCGTCGCGATCCCGGTTCCCTTCAATCGACACATCCAACCCACGACTGCTTCGTCCTGCGAAGCCCTCGGTGGCTTGCCAAGCGTCAATTCCGCCGTCATTCTCACCGCCAAACTTTGGTGATACAAAACTGACCATCACTTTTCAGTGAGCCTTAGCTGGGGTACAAAAGGCTTCTTGCATCATTATCATGTCGCAGTCGACCCCTGAGCCGGCCGGTGCCATGGGCATCGGGACCGTTCTCAACATCAAGGGAGATGCCAGCGAGCAACAATCCCAGGCGGTGGTGCATCAACTTGAGCAAGCTATCCAGCAATCCCAGGATCATCAACATCCACCTCAGCAGCACAGTGCATCTGAGCAGCCGCAGCCCCAACCTGAGACGGAGCAGCGTCCAATTCAGCAGATTCAACCGCTACCCGCCGACAAGCCAGTCACTTCCCAGCCAGAGCCGCCACGATACCCAGTTGCCATGACCACCTCGTACCCTTCCTCGACGGCCATGGCAGCGGTGCAGGTTGTGGGCGGCGTGTCGGCCATGCCTTTTGGCCTCCCTGGCGCCGAATTGGCACAGAACCCCATCCCTGGAGTGGCAGGATACCAACAACCTGGTGCGCCGACGCAGCCCATGAAGCAATTTCCCTGTAGTACATGCGGCAAGCCTTTTGCGAGGCGTAGTGATCTCTCTCGGCATGGTATGTGTTGCTTTCGATGAGCGGCGCAATGGATTCGTGTTAACCTGGTTATAGAGCGCATCCACAGCGGAGTTCGGCCTCATGTTTGCGACTTCCCTGGTTGTGGCAAGCGGTTCATCCAGAGGTCTGCTCTGACGGTCCATCGGCGAGTGCACACTGGCGAGAAACCTCACCGGTGCGAGCGATGCAATAAGGTATGAACTCTATGCCTTTTCCTGTGGCGTCGATTCTGGCAAGCTCACATGGGATACAGCCTTTCGCCGATAGCAGCTCGTTGGCGCGTCATCGCAGGATCCACTCTGGCAAGCGGCCTTACAAGTGCCCCTATGTTGACTGTCAGAAGACCTTCACTCGCCGCACCACCTTGACTCGGCACCAGAATCACCATGTTGGCACCGTCGAAGATGCAGCCCGGGCTCATGCTGAGGCTCTGGCCCAGAACGCCAATGCTGCCGCCGCTGCCGTTGCCGCTGCTCGGGCGCAGTCCCAGCCTGCCAGCGAGCAGGCTTCTAGCCACGCCTCTCCCGTTCCGACCACCGCCTCTCCTGCGCAGCGGCCTATCTCCATGTCGCCGACCGCTGACCTGTCCAACATGAACAACATTCAGTATTTGAACAACACCATTCCGGCCCATCTGCGCAGCGACATGCATGTAGGCAGCCCGTCACCGACAGCACCGTCGGCGTTCAACAACGGCGTGCGCCCTACATCTCATCCAGCTGGCTATGCTCCGCCCCAGACTCTGGAACCCAGCATTGAGCAGACGCAGCAAGGCCCTGGCAGCGCCTCGGGCAGCCCTCACATTGGCAGTGTCAGCTGGTCTCCTGGTCCAGTCGGCTCTCCCACGCAGAGCCCGAACGGCAATGCCTACGTCTACCCCGATCCCGACTCGTACCCGAGCGGCACCACCCCCATCACGCAGATGTTCTACACGAACAACACTATGGGATCCCGACCCCGGGACAGCGCGGAGCCCAGCAACCCTACTTTCGATGCTAAGCGCTCGCAAGAGACTCTGGCCTCCTGGGCCAACGGCCCATAGGACTGGTCGTCACTTCTTGGTGGCATGGAGGCCAGAGATGGGGCGGAAGTGTGCCTGTGAGGGCGTCCGGATCGGGATCTTGTCAACCTGTTCGACATGCCTGAGTCTTCCAGCGATCTGACTGTTTTGCTTCTATGTCTTATTCTGCACACTCCTAATCTGTTCAGTCGCGGATACCCAACAGCAAGCGATTTGCAACGGCATTTTGCATAGCTGGGCACTTTGGTCTACGGACTTGGTCAACTGCATGACCACATATCGTTGCACTGGGAGTTGATCGTCATCCCAGCATTTCACTTCCTAATTGTTTTTCGTTATATTTTTGTCACATCATATTGCCGGATTCGGTCGGCCACGATACTTTATGGGCATTCAGCATCGGGAGTTTATAACAGGCCTGCGACGGCAGAGCCGGGGGGGCGTTTTCAGTCTGCTTTAATTCGCCAACTAGACTGGGCAAATGGGTGGTTGGTGTCGGGTTGGAAGGCGGGATAACGGCGCGAAACGGATGGGTTATATATCTATCGGGTAGACGGGCTCTAGATGGTATTCCCCGGGGGGTTCTTGGTTTGCGTTTTACTCGGTCCCCAATGGGGGGGTGGGAAGTTGTGTTTCTGCTAGATACCTATCCGAAACGGTCAATATATGGTAATACCTAAATCATGAACAGGCGAATATACTGGTTTGATGGAAATGAGATGGGCTGGTCTGCAATGATTTAGTTAAAGTGATGGTTTTGTCCTCGGCTTATTGTTGGTGCCAGCACTCTCTGCACATTGTAGTACATAGTAGGGGATGGGTATTGAGGGCACTCGAGAATACAAATGAATCCATTGAAGTGACAGCACCAGGCCAACCTAGTTTTCAGCAGAAACCTCCTACACACATGATATTAGACTGATCAGAGAGGAAGAACCTCAGCCCGGCCGCCCTCCGCCCGGACATGTATGCGTTGAGATACGTCACCACCGCTTCTTGACAGAGAGATAGCTTGGGTCGATGATACAAACCCAACCCACACACCATGACAGGATAAAACCATATTTCTCTCGCCATACTCTGAACACGCCATACCGTGGCTGCCATGACCTTTACACATCCATCAACACAACTCAGCTCAGCCGGCTTGTTTTTGTCTTTTGACCCTTCGTCTTGTCAAAACTTTTCGCTACACAAGACGCCAGCTGATGGCTGGTCCGCTGTGTATCTTCATCCAACATTTGGCCTCTGCCTTCCTCCCTCCCACCTCCCTTCCTTCTCCCTCACTCGCTCGCTCTGCTTGTTGGGCCCCGGCCCCGTTCGATATCGATGACCAAGTTTCCCCGCATTCCTTCCCCTACTCTTCTGTATACTAGGGCGACGTTTGCACGTCGACTCTCTCCCTCTATCGACTGGCACATTCTCACCTCCTTCACTCTCCCCGCCAGCCCCCCGGCGACGCTCAACACATCTCGTGAGTGATAAAGTGCGACGATAAGGAACACAAGTCGAGATCCGAAGAGTCTTGCTCAGGAGAAGAAGAAGCTTAAGGAGAAGGAGAAAAAAACAAACATACAGTTAAAAGAGATAAACGTATGACAATGACATGTGAAAGTACACTGCAAATAATCCTATTTGCAAAAGAAACAACCGAGAAAAAACAAAACAAAGGAAAAACGAAAGAAGAAGCCAGAGCGTCACAAGTGGCTGACTATGTCTCTGCCCTTGGGGCGCATGTCAATGCCCATATATGTATGTAGTAGGGCTGCTGTTGAGTCCTGCAGCATTAATATGCAAAACAAGCATTATGCCGTCGTAGTGGTGCTGCTAGCGTCATCGCTCAATCATGAGCGCTTTCAGCTGGAGAATTTCTGAAGCGCGTCGGGCGGGCTGGCCCAGAAGGCCAGGGCAATGATCATGTACAGGCCGAGAAGCTGAGGACGCTGAGTTAGTCCAGTCTGGTAGAGAGGAAACAAGAGGATCAAAAACATACCATGGCGCCCTCGAGATAGTTGGACTTGCCATCCTGCACGGTGTAGGTGACCACCAAGACGGACAAACCGAACGCAATCGTCTCGACTGTCGATTTGATTTCAGATTAGCACACCCCATCCACATACCCCAACAAACTGTCCCAACTTACAAGTCTCGAAATGCAACGACATAGGCTGTCCAATCGCCCACCCGAGCATCACCAGCGCCGGGGTCACGAGCAGGGCGATCTGGATGCTGGACCCGATGGCCACCCCCATGGCCAGGTCCATCTTGTCCTTGACCGCCACCACGCACGCCGTCACATGCTCGGCCGCGTTGCCCACGATGGGGATCAGGATCAGCCCGATGAAAGTCTTGCTGATCTTGCCCGTCGCCACCAGCGCGTCGATGCTCTCCACCATGTAATCCGCGCAGACCGAAATCACCAGCGTCGTGGCCACCAGCACCAGGCCAGCCGACCAGGCGTCGAGGAGGGGCTGGTGGTGGTGCTCCTCCTGATCATCCTCGTCCGAGTCGCCGTGCTGGTGCAGGCCCGAGAGCCCGTTCTCGGCGCGCGACCCGGAGGGCTCAGGCTCGAAGAGCTTCTTGTGCGTATGCAGCGCGAAGTAGAGGTAGAGGACGTAGAGGAGCAGCAGGACGACGGACGTGCCGCGCGAGAGGACCAGGATGCTGGCCTGCTTGTTGTGTTCCTCGGACTGGTCGAGCACGCCATACAGCGCGGCGGGGAGGATCATGCTGGCCGAGGCGAGGGTCATGAGCGAGCAGGTGGTTTGCGCCGTGGCGGCCGTGAAGGTCTGCTCGATGCCGTCGCCGTCGGCGTTGCGCATGTTGAAGATGCCGCCGAGGAAGAAGCAGAAGCCGAGGACGAGGAGCAGGTTGGAGAGGATGGACCCGAGCATGGACGCCTGGACGACCTCAATCTCGCCCGCGCGCAGGGCCACGATGCTGACGATCAGCTCGACAGCGTTGCCGAAGGTTGCGTTCACCAGCCCGCCCAGCGTCTCACCCAGTCGCGCGGCGATTTCTTCGGTCGCGAACGACAGCACGGCTGCAAGCGGGATGATGGCGAAGAAGTTGAGCGTGAACACCCACGGCGCGCTCCACTCTCTCTCGCCCGCGATGATGCCCAGGGGGACGAAGAAGAGGAGTATGTTGATCCAGGCTGGATGCAGGCGCAGCGATGCTTAGCAATTGGGCCACAACGGCAGGAAACAGGAGACTTACAGCTATACAGAGTGACCTTGGCGATGTTCCAGAGGTGGGCCGGCCACCTCACCAGCGGGTTCGGGCTGTCAGTACCCGGGCTGCTGCGCGGGTTGAGGAGGAGATGGCGCCAGAAGCCAGGAGGAGCATCGTCGCGGTTGCTGGGCGCGTCGGCACCCGGCCGGCCATTATTCAGGAGGGGGGTGAACTCGGTGTTCATGACTTCGCTGCGAGGGCTGGTGATGTTCAAGCTGGCGTGGCGACTGTGGCCGCCGGGGGGGATTTCGGTCGAAGCGCGGCGCAGCGCTTGCACGAACTTGGTATTAATTGGCCCTGTGGGATTAGAATTGGTCAGGAGACTGCGATGTTTGTGGCCGCTGCGGTTCTCGTCGCCCATGACTATGGGCGCGCGGCGACGAGGGGTTTTGGGCAAGGTATGATGATGGCGGCAATGGGATGCGCTGGATGGTCAGAGTCGCTCATCTCGGATGCGCTGTTTGCTCTGGCCCTTCGCATGCGCCGGTACCCCTACCCCCCGGAGACGGATGTTGTTGAAGGGAGATGGATTGGAGGTGTGAAGCGATCTTGGATCCAGACAATTGTCTGAGATGCCAATGACGAGGGGAAGTTTGATGGAGGGGAAGGTTGGAGAGGAAGTGGCGCTCGACAAGGAAGAGAGCACAAGCTCCGTGAGGCAGTGGTCTCTGTACTGGAGGTATGTACAAGATACCTGAATACAGTGCAATGCCCCTTTTCCGGCGGTTGCCTTTTTGCGTCAAACAGCGCCGGACATTCGGAAGAGAAGAACAAAACAACAAGAGACTACTTACACATGATGAACGAAGGATGGCGCAGCCGAATTGGGTGTCAACCACAAGTTCTAGAGTCGAGAAGGACAGAAACGTACTTGGCGACCGGGAATTGAATGAGGATTTGGGGGCAGAGATGGAATCACAACGAGATTCCTGTGTCACCTCCACGCGGAATGATGTCTTTGGGTTGCACTGAAAGTGGTGCAGCGTGGGAGGCGCACTGACAGGCAGACTCGAAACCGGAAAGGATGGCAAACAGTGGAGGTCTCAAAGCAAAACCCTGCTGGGAACCTCCACGCCTTGGTCTCCAGGTGACGGCAGAGGTGGTCCACACCCCTGCAGCTAAGAGCGTGCTTTATTTGGGATCTCCTTGGCGTTTGGCCCGACTCTGGGGAACGCTGGGGGCCAGAACGGCCAGAACCCGAAGCCGAAGCTGAAAGCTGTGGGGCCATGAGGGGATTGTCTTGATGCATCTGAGACACAGCTCAGCTCACTTACAACCTGAGGTCAAACATATCCCTCAGTCTCAGGCATCAAGACATGCTGGTTGTGATGGTGTTCTCTCCGTCCAAACACCTGCCAATCAGACATGGTTGCCGTGGCACGACTGGTCTGGGGACAATTTTCCTGTGATCCGGAGGCGAAGCTTGGCTCTTGTCTTCTGATCACAATCTCACCGCGCACGAGATAACGCATGTTAACCGCCGAGAAGTGAGGCCGCCAACGACATGCAGTCGGCTGTGCTATGGGAATTCGCGCCGAGATCCGCGACATCGGGTCGGCGAGAGGTGATGTTGGCCTGAGGCTGGAGGTAGTTGGTCTAGTTGAGAAGTTTAATAATAGTGTAAGAGACCCCACCACAAGGCTCGACCAGAGCTCAAATACCCGCCGGGCGCCCACCTTTGCCACATCCTGGACTGTTTCCGGCTGTTAGCTTCGCGGGAAGCATACGGAGTACATGATGGCATTCCATGTGAAATCCAGAAGCTGGGACCTATCACCTGTGGCCGAGCTTGAATGCTGCAACATTACCTCAGGCCAACAAGACGTGCCTTCGCCCGTCTGGCGGAATGCCGTGGACCCAGGGTTGAACCTTGAAAGGCGACACGCAGTCTGCCTCTTAAGCCCTTGCCTGGCTCCCAGAAATAGGATTCAAGATCAACCAGGCCTGAAGCTACGTTGCACAGGAGCAGTTGTGCAGTTTTGGTGTTGACAAGTTGCATTAATGGCAGCTGGCAGGCATTCTGTGTGTCCGAAAGCCAGGAGCCAAGTCATCTCAGCCGGCGCCCGACAGCCGGCATGGGTGGAGCTTCGATCTTCGGGGCAGGCATCGCCCGTCCAGTCCGCTACTTGCCTGGTAGGATGGGAGGGGCTCCAGTGTCGGTGTGGACAAGTGTCGGTGACTGCCGTTTTCAAGGCTACATCCGCGTCCTGACAGGGACTTGATGCTTGACATCAGTGATAGGAGCAGGGTGGCTTTGGACCCTTCCTGAACCCCATTTTATATCGGAGCTCCATCAACGGAATACGAGGCCACACCTGAACTTTATTCTGTCACCGTCACCGTCAACCCCAACCCATAATCATCCCCTAGAAACAATGCTGCCCGAAGAAGTGCCGATCCTCCGCACCCGGAGCCGAACCGTCCCCACCGACGAGGATGCAGGTGCGTGCTCGCCGCCGACGGGCAACCTTCGCTTCCGCCGGCATGCCCCACACTCGGCCGGATCTTCGGGTCCAATCCGGACCGGAGGATCGGCAGGGAACTTGGCATTTGACGTTGATCATCGCTTACCCGCATGCTAACACCTGCTAATCTGTCTCCGTATCCCGTATCAAGACCCCGTCTTTGTCCCCAACGCCCTAAACCCTGCCGCCCCTGCCCGGAGGAACATGTTTGAACCTGGCGAGCCGCCCATCAACATCGGCCACCGCGGCTTCAAGGCTGCCTATCCCGAGAACACGATGGCGTCTTTCAAAGGCGCCGTTGCTGCCGGTGCGCACGCCATAGAGACGGACCTGCACCTGTCCAAAGATGGGGTCGTTGTCTTGTCTCATGTGAGTTCCTTACCTACCTCTATGTAATAGGATGTCTGCCGGCAGTCCGGTCCGGCCTACGTTATCCAAGTCTCCATCCGCCTCCCTAACCCCCTCCCTCCCCTCCCCAGGACGCGACCCTCAAACGCTGCTTCGGCATCGACAAACGCGTCGCAGACTGCGACTGGTCCGAACTCTCCACCCTCCGCACCGTACAACCCCCTCACGAGCCCCTGCCGCGCCTCGCCGACCTCCTCGCCTGGCTCACAACCCCGGACCTCGACCACCTCTGGCTCCTCCTCGACATCAAAACCGACGACGATCCGGAGCTCATGCTCGCCTCGGTCGCCGAAACCCTGGACCGCGTCCCGATCCCGCCCGGCTGCAGGCCCTGGAACTCGCGCGTCGCCCTGGGCTGCTGGAACGACCAGTTCATCAACCTCTCGCGTCGGTTCCTGCCGGGCCATCCCATCTTTCTCATCTCTTTTTCGGTTTTGCAGGCGTTTAAATACCTGCCGGCCTCGGACGACGAGGAGGAGAGGAATGCTGATCCAGAGAAAGCGGTGGTGCACTTCAACATGTTCCAGCCCTCGCTCGTCGGGCCGCTCGGGGCGCGGTTCCGCCGCGAGGCGCGCAAGCGGCAGCGCAAGGTGTGCGCGTGGACGGTGGACGATGAGAGGTGGATGAGATGGTGCGTGGAGGTGGGCGTGGATGGGGTGGTGACGGATGAGGTGGGCAAGTTTGCCGAGGTGAGGAGGGTGGATTCGAATGATGATGTGCGGGAGGAGGGAGCGTCCGCTGGGCTGGATGGAGAGGATAGTAGCAAGGAAATTGGGGACGAGAAGAAGAAGTTGCTGGTCGTGCCCGGCGAGCGGCCTGGATGGAAACTGTATGTCAGGGCTGGGCTGTTGCAAGGTGCGGCTATGTTGTTGGCGGTGGTGTGGAGGAAGGGGTTTTGGCATAAGAGCCCGGCGAGGAAGAAGATGAGGAGGGTGATTGGGAAGGTGGTTGTTTTTATTACCAGGTCGGATAAGGAGTCGTAGGGATGGTTAGGGTTTGGGAAACATTGGTGTTGGTTGGGACATTGATACCTGTGGTGATTTATTTGTTTGTCGATTATCAGGTTGCTTCATCTATGGATTTTGTTTCTCTTTCCTAACCCGTCTCTTTCTTCTCAACACGGAGAATGTACGTTGGCCTAGTACCTCGGCAATCCAGAGATATTTGCGCATTCGTTGAGCCTCGAGGTCACACATGCCCTGCCCACCTGACTGAGCTTGATTCATTGAACTTGGACGACACCCGATAGAACATGGAACCCCGTGATAGCTCTTCCAGACAAGGCCAACCTTGTTAACTGCTCTCATATCGTTGTTATACTTGTATCCCCAACAAATATTGCCTTGGCCTAGGTCCTCGGTGAGAGGACGTTGTGTAGGTCTGCTGAGCCACTTGGTGCGGCCTCCACGTTGTGACTGAGAGGGAAGGGGGCTGAAGCCTTGGAGAAATGTTGGTTCTGAACGGCCTCTTCAGGTCAGACAACCACACCTTGATGAAGTACTGTGAAGTCAACCGAGGCAGATAGCCGCCCGGGATAACAATATAGGCTGGGTCAAATGTACGTTTTGTTTGCAGAGTGTTGTTGGTTGTAGCCGAGGTCACTGCTCGGTTGCCTGCATTTTGCAGCGAGGCTACTATCACCGAGATGCCGGTATCATTGATCGGGGGAGGAAGGGCGGCAAGAGACCAACATCGCTGAGATGGGCTTTGTGACACTTAAGACGAGGCACATGTGACGCGGATGTACAATACGTCCTGTACGCAAACCTCGAGAAATTGTTGAAAGGATAGATTATCAACAAGGAGGCCGGAATGAAATTACTGTAATCCTATGTACATACATACGAGGTAGCCTCATGTGAGGTTTGAACGAGGCACGAGAGACTTAAGCATGACTTAGAGAAACAGGGCTGCATATCAAGACTCCCTGCCCCACGCACCATGGCGATCGGAAGAAGATCCCGACCCCACTATAGCTAATAAACGTTGGCGGCGGCGTGTCGCGTGCCGCCCAGCCCAGCCCCAGGCTTATCTCCAGGGCAGAAACTCCCGAACCTTCCGTCATTTGTTTTGCAGGGGGGGATTTAGGGGTGACGTGGGCTTGCTTATCGGCCTAAGTACTGGTTGTCGCGCTTCAACCTCGGGGTCCAATTCAGTTGGACTCCCGATTTTGCGATATTGAGGTTTCCTCAGAAGAAACGCTATATTTTTGGCGGAATATTCTAGTAGGCTGTTGTTCATATCGAGCCTTTTGCGACACCTTCCTTTGCGTACCTACTTGCTTAGTTATCCCACATCGTCAATCCCCATCATGGCCGTCAAGATGGAGGAGTACACTGGCGGCAGCGTCGAGGCCGAGCATCTCTGTGTGCTGGTCCACGGGGTAAGCTTCTGTCCCATCTCCCACGCAACTCCTCATGGCCCCAAACTCAGCTCCTAACCTCATCTCTCCCTCCAGCTCTGGGGCAACCCCAACCACATGTGGGCGATCGCCAAGGCCCTGCGCGCCGCGTACCCTCCGGAGCAGCTCTACATCCTCGTCGCGAAGCGCAACAGCGGCTCCTTCACCTACGACGGCATCGAGCTGGGCGGCGAGCGCGTGTGTCTCGAGATCGAGGAGGAGCTGGACCTGATCCGCAGCCGCGGCGGCAACATCACCAAGCTCAGCATGGTCGGCTACTCGCTGGGCGGGCTGGTCGCACGCTACGCCATCGGCCTGCTCTACGCGCGGGGGGTGCTGGACCGGCTCGAGTGCATGAGCTTCACGGCATTTGCGAGCCCGTTCCTGGGCGTGCGCACACCACTGCGCGGGGTGAGCAACCAGCTGTTCAACGTCCTCGGCGCGCGCACCCTGTGCATGTCGGGCCGGCAGCTGTTCGGCATCGACAGATTCCGGGACACGGGGAAGCCGCTGCTGGCGGTGCTGGCGGATCCGGGGTCCGTGTTTATGTGCGGCCTCGCGCGGTTCAAGCGGCGCACGCTGTACAGCAACATTGTCAACGACCGCAGCGCGACCTACTACACGACGTACATCTCCAAGACGGATCCGTTTGCCGACCTGTCCAAGGTGCAGGTGCGGTTTTTGGAAGGGTACGGCGATGTGATCCTCGACCCGGAGAACCCCGTCCTGCCCGACCCGCCGCAGAAGGCCCCGGAACCCTTTACGGAATCGGTGCTTCGTCTGGCGCGGCGCGTTCCGGTTTGGATTGCGCTCAGCCTGTTTATCCCGCTGGGCGTGGTCGCGTTCCTGGTCAACTCGGCGGTGCAGACGGTGCGCTCGGCGCGGCGGGTCAAGCTGCACGAAAGCGGTCTCGCGGGCGTGCCTGTGAAGGAATTCCGCCAGCTGGATCTGTGGATCCGTGATTTGAGAGAGGCCGTGGAACATACCTACGAGAACCTCAACAGCGCTCAGGATCAGGAGTACTTGCTGGTCGACAGCGGGGACAAGGGCTCTCGCGGGGCTAGGCAGAGGAATGGCGTGCAGTCGCAGCAGCAGCAGCAGCAGCGGACATGCGCCTCTGACGGGGAGGAGGTTACCTTGGGTAGCAGTGGTGGCTCGGATGTGAGCAGTGATGATGACCAGACGGCAGAGGATAGGGAGATACTCGCGCTCGAGCGGAAGCAGTCACGCACGCACGAAGGCCCGTTCCCTACTTTGGCGCTCGCGCCGTACCAGTTCGCGGCGATCCAGGCGCTGGATAGACTGGGTTGGAGGAAGTATCCGGTGTGGATTCACAAGCACCGGCACAGCCATGCGGCCATCATTGTGCGCATGAACAAGCCCGGGTTTGAGGAGGGCAACGTAGTGTTGAGGCATTGGGTCACGGAGGAGTTTTTGGCTTGATCTTCGGGGATTTGTTTATCGATGGCGTTCTATGGGAGAAGATGGAGTCATCTAGAGAAGGAGGAGGCGTTTCGACGGGCATGGATGGCGTTTTGTTTTGATGGGGAGGAGTTCTGCATTTACACCGGCCGGAGAGTATGGGCTTCGGATGAACCCTTTGGAGGACCGGAACCCTATTAGTAGGCGCAATACGTGCTTTTTGAATTTAGAGCAGATTTACAAGTAGATACAATTAAAGCTTTGTTGCAACTATTCTGGCAAGAGACTCTCCTCCGTCTGAGGGTACTTCCTGCCTGTGGTGTTCGACTTCTCCTTATGCTCCCTCTGGACAACCGTATTGCCAAGACCATTGATAGAACTTTGGACCAATCAAACCCACATTGTTCTAATTTCGGGACCCACTTCCAGACCCGACGGTTTGGTCCGGACAGGGGTCCGCCAGGGAAATTGCATGCACAAGCACGGGACGGACAGAGCGGAGTTCGAGACGCGCCGCTCTTGACATCGTGAAGCGATTCCCAGATCCCGTCGACTCGCATTAGTTCCTACGGCACTGTACTCATGCATACTGTGTGCTAATGGTAATGTCGTGATTGCCTATCCATTAGTCTTCCAGCCGTTCACCTTCCCACCGCCGCCGCGCCCCTCCCATGTTCAGGATGTCGCGTTCGTCTTCCCGTCTCGCCAACCAAACCTCCAAGTACTTCGACAGCGCGCCGAAGAAGACGACACCGACAACAACGACACTCCCATCCCGCCGGATCACCCGCGCCAGCCTCGCCCGTTTCGCCCACTCCGAGTCCGCGGCGGCTGAGGACGATGACAACAAATCAGAACTCGCCGACGCCGTCCTGACCCTCGGGTCGGACATCGAGGATGCCATCACCACGCGCAAGCGCAAGCGCGCCACATCCACCGCCGATACCGTGTCGCAGCCGACTCCTCGCGCGCGAGCACGAGCCGCGGCGAGGAGGACGGCAGCATCAACATCAACATCCACCGAGGACGTTGTCGTGAAGACCGAAGTCGTCAAGACTGAGGAAGAACCCACGACCCCTCGCCGGCCCCGCAAACAGCCCCTCCGCAAAACCACCTCCCCCACCACCGGAGCCGTCCGGATCACGCCGCCCACTGGCTGGGAAGAGATGTACAACACGGCCAAGGAGATGCGGCTGCGCGGGGCCGCGGCCAACGCGGCCGTCGACACGATGGGGTGCGAGCGGCTGGCGCAGCGCGACGCGAGCCCGCGCGACCGGCGGTTCCAGACGCTGGTGGCGCTGATGCTGTCGAGCCAGACCAAGGATACGGTCAACGCCGAGGCGATGCGGCGGCTGCAGACCGAGCTCCCCGCGTGCGCGCCGGGCAAGCCGGTGGGGTTGAATCTGGAGAATATGCTGGCGGTGGACGAGAAGGTGTTGAATGAGTTAATTGGGAAGGTGGGGTTTCATAATAACAAGACCAAGTATGTTTGTTTTTATTCTTCTTTTTACCTATCTGCTGTCTTTCCCCTTGCCTTACCTTCCCTTACCTTGGCCAGTCCAGGTACCTGATGTCAAGAGAACGTACTAAACAACCCCGTCCAGATACCTCAAACAAACCGCCGCTATCCTCGCGCGCGATTTCAACTCCGACATCCCTCCCACCATCGAAGGGCTCACCTCCCTCCCCGGCGTCGGGCCCAAGATGGCCCACCTCTGCATGGCGGCCGAGAACGGTTGGAACCGGGTCGAAGGCATCGGAGTCGACGTGCACGTGCACCGCATCACCAACCTGTGGGGGTGGAACGGCGCCAAACCAACCAAAAACCCCGAGGAAACGAGAGCGGCGCTCGAGAGCTGGCTGCCTAAGGACAAGTGGAAGGAGATCAACTGGCTGCTGGTCGGGTTGGGGCAGACGGTGTGTTTGCCTGTCGGGAGGAGGTGTGGGGATTGTGAGTTGGGGTTGAAGGGGTTGTGTAGGGCGGCGGATAGGGCGAAGGTGAATGAGGGGAGGAGGAGGAGGGAGCAGAGTGTGTTGGTCAAGGGGGAGGTGAAGGAGGAGGTGAAGGAGGTGAAGATTGAGGAGGCGGTTGCTGGTGAGGTGGACGAGAAGATCAAGCCGGAGAAGGAGGAGGAGGAGGAGCTGGTGAAGATCAAGAAGGAGGAGGAGACATGATGTCTTGCCCTAAAGGCTATGGCATGGTCATTGGAAACTTGGGATTCGAGGCATTTGGATACCCAATTTTGTAATCTTGCGGCACATACATCTGCCGGACTATTCGCTTCCAGAAAACGGCATAAATCTTAGCAAACGTGCCTCTGTTTTCTCCAAGACACCGACGCCTACATTATCTACGAAATGTTCATAGAATCTAAACAAATCACCTCTCAACAAACTCCTCCTCGACATGCCCGCCATCACCCCCTTCCCCGACAAAACTGTCATCACCCCTCCTGACAGAGGTACCTGACGTACCTACTATAATATCAATCTGCTGTCCCACCCACGGATGACATTCCCCCACAACAATGTCCGACCAACATCAAAACAGTCAATCCGTTGACCGAAACAAACATCGTCCGTCGGTCGGTCCGTGCCCCAACCCTCCGACCCTCCCCTCCCACCACCTCCTCTGCCGTCCGTCCCCACCCTGACGTTGCTGCCCGCTGCATGCACGATATCGTCATAGGGCTTGGCAAACGAACCCCTCCCCTGCTACCCAGGTACTTACTGCGGAGGAGGTGGTTCCCACTGCTGCTAACTAAGGTATGTATGTACTGGAGTAGGGATCATGGAGAACCGACCGGGACAAGGGACAAGGGGACAAGAGTCATGCGATACGATATCGGAGGTCTTGTGGGTTGGTGGCCCGGCGGCGCATGCATGCATGCATCCAAATATGCGTGCCGTGCGTCACTTTTGCTGATCACTGCTGGGGCGGCGCTGACCTACTCTGTAAATGGATGGCAGTCTTTGCGTGGCTGGGGGCATTAGGTTGTGAGGTTGACGCAAAGCTGAGTGAGGGGAGGACCGGACCTGCGTCCGGAGTTAGTGGTACTGAGTATTGAGCCTGCGGAGTGAGATGGAAGATTGAGGCCTGATCGTCGACATCGCCTAACGTCCAAATACTGTGCATCCAAGAGTCCCTCGATTAAGCCGCGATGCGAAATCAAAGGGCTTTGGCTTTGAGCAATCAAACAATGCATTCACAATCATGATGAAAGAGAGTAGATAAAAATAAGTCTTGTGTTCTGAAAATATACGTCTATTCGAGTCCGGAAGTCTTATGATCGACGCCGGCTCTACTGGGCTTGAATGCAAATCCCTCCTCCTTTGTAATGGTCGCCTCCTGAACACCTTGCTGCGCACCAGAAAGACAAATGTGACGTTGAGAATAATCCTCAATTTCACCTCCTAGAAATAATAATAAACAAAAGTAAAAGCCCGCCAAACCGAAAAATGTGCCGCCAAAACGCCATGCCAAATACATTAATCGTGTGCAATTACAAGCAAAAATCCGTCCTCCGCTGCTTCATCATTGATAGCCGGCAGTCCTGGGGAAGCTGCCCCGCCGCCAGTTATCGTAGGTTCAAGAGTGATGTGTGGGTGGTATGGTGTGGCGTAGTGTGGAAAAGATGTCGTCATCGTCGGACGGGAACGGCTGCGCCGTAGCGAAATCGTAGTCCGCTTGGTCGCGCCGGTGCTTGTATGGCTGTGGAGAAGAGGAATGAATGCGGTGCGCTAAGTAATGATGACAAATGCGCAAAGGTCGGTTCGGTTCGGTCGGGTGGCGCAAGCGTGCGCGCAGGACGCCGATAGAGAGGGAAGAGCGCGGAAGGTCGGAGTTCATAGTTTCGTCACCGATTGCAGTTGTCGCTCCGTGTTCATACGGATGAACAACGACAGGGATAGATTCTTCGCTCGGCAGGACGTGCTTCGGAGCCATGCGGGGTGGGATGGCCCTCGGCTTCGGCCGGCGCGGATTGCCGCTTCGCCGTCGACGAACGAACTCGCTCGGCGCCGGTCGCGGGGGTACGGCGGCGGCGGCAGCGGCGGCGGCGGTGCCGGCTTATACGGTCTTGATCGCTTGGGTACGCTCCTTGTTCAGCTGCATGGCGTTTTGCTCAAACGCCTCGCGCTTGCACTGTGCGGACGAGGTCAGCCAGGGAAGCGTTCTCGGGCAACACCCCCGGCGAGAGGCCGGCCAGCCACCACAGGTCGCCACGGCCGCCATTCTCGGTCCGCCGCGGCGTCGCCGATGATAAAGATGACGGCGACGAACGACGGAGAGATGAAGCGGTCGCAGAACCAGCGAAAGCCGCCAGCGCCTCCCCCATTTCTTCTCCTTCCCATCCATAATCCTCCTCGGACTCCTCCGACGCAAGGGACAGCAGCAGCTGCTGGCTACTTACGTCTTCGAGGTTCTGGCACTTGTGGTCCTCGAGCAGGCGGTGGGAGCTGCAGAAGTGGCCGTTGCAGAAGCTGCAGTCGCCGACGATGCGCTGGGCAGCGGCCTTGCAGGACTCAAACGAGCACTTGACCTTCTTCGCCATGTTGAGAGTTGACAGCGGTGAGGGGTGGGCGACGGGATGTATTAGGGTGAAGTAGATAGAGAAGTGGTCTCGGATGAGGTCGTGGATAAACCGACGAGAAATCGAGTAGGCAGGCAGACACGCAAGAAGGGTCGATACCAAATGCAAGAACAGGCAAAGTTGAAGAAAAGGTGTAAAGCCGGGAGAAAGAGAACAAGGGCGGATGGGTTGGATTATAAAGGAAGACTCCCGAACGGGACCGGGGGGTTCTCGGCTTCGGTGGATTGAGGGTCGGGTGTGCGCTGGGCGCAATGGGTGACAACACACGCCTAACAAGGCACGGATGGGCATGGACTCACGTGGTGTTGTGATCCCTGAAGCCCGGTGGCCAACTCATCAAGCGGGAGAAGACGCCAGCGCCAGTCCAGGACCGGGTGTGGTTGAGCTCCAGTGGCCGATTCGGGCGGAGGCGAGGCGAGGCGACCGGGCGGCAAGCCGAGTTTTTGCGTTGCCATCACGCACTACACACTGACTGACGACAGCATGGCTCGGCTGTCTGTCTGTCTGTTTCTTTCCGATGCAGGCAAGCTTGGTCTCTTGTCACTGTCACTGTCACTGCCAGGGGTGCGGCCTTTGTCCGGTGTGGCGGCACGGCTGTCCGCAAACGCAAGGCGCCCAAGGAATGCCCCTGCCAGTGATGACTTATCGGGACGGGAACGTTGGCGATGCAAGTTCACTTTCCCTCTTTGCGGAGTCATTCCTCAGCGCCGCGTCCAGAAACAGCTCCCCTGACGCAACACCGGCTGCTGGAGTCGTGCTGCCGGGTTGCCGCTCTCTGTCTGGGGTATCTCTAAGTACTCCGTCTCCCAGCCACCCCAAAGCATCCTATCAGCATCAATGAAGGCACCCAGAGCAAGACAAGCAAAGCAGAATAACAAACAACTCCCCCCAAAGACGAATCACAAACAACCTGGAATCGCCTCTCCAGAAAAACAAAATATCTGACTGATCAACTCTTTTCCCCAACAAAAACCAACCCTTCCGTCATCCAGCCCTGTTGTCCAACCTGCTCTGCTGCTGCCGTTCGCGGGATGGCCGTCCCGCCGTCAAGGCCAGGACAGGTCGGTCGTCAGGCAGATATCGGCGCACGCAATGCGCTGCGCTGCACGATGGAGCCGGCCGGGCCGGGGGGGTCGCTGCCTCGCCTTGTCGCTGCAACGCCTGCGGGCTGCGAGCGACGTGGGGCCAGCAACCCAAGCAAGCCCATCTCCACGGGCGTTGCCCGATTGGGCACCGTGTGCAGCGTCAATCGCACCGTGGACTGGCCTGACTGGGCCCACCTAGCAAGCGGCGGCGGGATGGATGGTGGGGATATGGAAAGGACCCGCCGAAGTTTGCGAACGGGCCGGCAACTCGGGAAGCTGCGTGGACCTTCTTCTTCTTCGATGACGATAAGGCAAGCTTATCGATTGACGGCATTTGCCTGGATGTTCTGGTTGACTTTGATGGTGGTATCTCCGACCGGTGGTATTGAGGTGAAGGTTGGGGCTGGAGATGAGGAATAGACCATGCTTCCTCCTTAGGTATCAGTACACTAGAGACCTACGATTCGTACCTATGTAGGGACGTAGTATTAGTAGTGCAAGTCGAAGCCAATATCAACCTACTCCGGAGTTTAATTAGTATCGTCGATTCCAGGAGTTGCCCGCCAGCTCCTACACCGACCTTCTACCTCCAAGGACCAACCCAGCGCCAAGATGACTGACCTTCGCCGGCCGAGGGCGACATACAGGAGCTGAATCCTGCAAATATACAGGAGTCGGGCATCCTCACATAATGTGTAATAAGCATTCCTCAGGATGTCTTCTTGGTCGTCAAGAGCATACCACACATCACACCGTTCAATCAGTTAGCCATCCGCCTCGTCTTTCTGCATACCTACCTGAAAAACAAGTCGCCCCAATCGATAGGTCGAGAACAGAGATCTCAACATTGGTACCACTGCAGAACACCAAGAGTGGTTTGACACCATCAAAAACCCGCATGCAGGACGACCTAACCTGACCACCTATAGCCGGTCTGTGTTTCATTCTCGCAACCACCACACAGTCACACACTCGCCACCACCGGGACACTCTACCCTTTCTGGGACATTTTACCACAGAAGCACCATGGAACGAAGATCATCATCGGTTCCGTTATGATTCCAAGTTTTCTCCGACATTTCTCCCTACCCGAGCCGGTCCTACGTAGATACAAGACAGCCTCCTTCGATAGTTCCTCTCATATTGGTTTGGCACAAATGATCGACAGGCGCTCAGTCCCATCCGCTACCCCCCCTTACGCATTTATTGCATGTCCAGCACGGCGCGGATGCACTCTCCCGACTTCATGACCTCAAAGGCGTCGTTGATCTCGGCCAGGGTCTTGCGGTGTGTGATGAACTCGTCCACCTTGAGGCGGCCCTCGAGGTAGTCCTGAACAAGGCCGGGCAGCTGCGTGCGGCCCTTGACACCGCCGAAAGCGCTGCCCTTCCAGACGCGACCGGTGACTAGTTGGAAGGCTGTGGCGGTCGATATGTTAGCCACAACCCGCTCAAGTCATGATTGAGGGAGTCAAAAAACTTACGCCTCGTGGAAATCTCCTGTCCCGCCGCCGCCACGCCAATAATGATGCTCTCGCCCCAGCCCTTATGGCACGACTCGAGCGCGGCGCGCATGACGCTGACGTTGCCGGTGCAGTCGAACGTGTAGTCGCACCCACCGTCCGTCATCTCAATCAGCACGTCGACCACGCTCTTGCCCTCGGGCAGCTGGGCCGGGTTGACAAAGTCGGTCGCGCCAAACTTCCTCGCCCACGCCTCCTTGGCCGGGTTGACGTCCACCACAATGATCCTACCCGCCCCCTGGGCGATGCAGCCCTGCACCACGCTCAAGCCGACGCAGCCCGCGCCGAAGATGGCCACGTTGCTGCCCTTCTCCACCTTGGCCGTGATGCGCGCCGCGCCGTAGCCCGTCGTGATGCCGCAGCCGAGCAGGCAGGTCCGGTCCATGGGCGCGTCCTGCTGCACCGCCACGACCGAGATGTCGGCCACCACCGTGTACTGGCTGAAGGTCGAGGTGCCCATGAAGTGCAGGATGTCCTGGCCGCGGGCGCGGAAGCGCGTGGTCCCGTCGGGCATGACGCCGCGGCCCTGCGTCGCGCGGATCTTGCCGCACAGGTTGGTCTTGCCCGACTTGCAGAACTTGCACTCGCGGCATTCGGGGGTACTTTTGGTGTCGGTTTAGTGGGAGGTTGCTCCTATATGGGTGGAGGAGGAGGAAGGGACGGGAAGGGTAACGCACTAGAGAGCAATGACATGGTCGCCCGGCTTGACGTTGGTCACACCCTCGCCGACCGACTCGACGATGCCGGCACCTTCGTGGCCGAGGATCACGGGGAACGCACCCTCAGGGTCCTTGCCGGAGAGGGTGTAGGCATCTGATGGGGGGAGGGGTAGTTGAATCCCGGTTAGCCATCAAGGTTCTTGTTCGCTTCGGGGGCAGCATATAAACCGAGTCACGCCCTCGCTAGTCGTACCTGTGTGGCAGACACCGGTGTAATGGATCTTGATGCGGACTTCATGGGCCTTCGGGGGCGCGACCTCGACATCCTCGTAGCTGAGCGGCTGACCGGCGCCCCAGGCGATGGCAGCCTTGCAAACGATGGTCTGATGGTGGTGGTCAAGGATGGTGTTAGCCGGGGATGCCTCCAAAGATTGGACGAAGCGACAAGCTCCGACGGCAGATCAGCAGCTGCTCGACGTCTCTCACCTTTCCCGCCGTGTCCGACATCTCGAATGCGGTGATCTGGATTCAATTGGGCCAAGGCAAGACTGACTGAGACTCGGGAACGAGGAGCTTGTTTGGTCTTGTTTCTTGATTCGTAAAACGGTAAAGGATGGGGAAAGAGGTCACGATCTGGAATTGGAGCTCTCCTTCCTTTCTGTTCTTGTTTGCATCCCCTCTCCTCACTTCTGTGCCCCTCCTTCCGCACTTGCACCTTCCCCAGTCTCCCGGGGCGCCTTTTTGACCCCGCCTTCCCACTTCGTTCCCGTCTCCAACACAAGGTGGGGTTCTAATGCCGAGGGGTCAAGTTTGCCGAACAACAGACCAGCTATTTTTTTGCCTTCTTTACCCTGCGTCATCAACACCTTCGGCATGTGTGTTTTGACGTTCAGACCTTCAGCTCGGTGATTTCACGGCATACCGCTCGCCAAGGCCCGGCCGACTGTGCAGATCGGCAGTTCCTGGACGTGTGACTTGCGGGTGTATGGAGTAGAGGGACCTTGTTGCTTCAAAGAATCTTCGATGCTCGACTCTCGGGATCCATCGTCGAGCTGCATGGCGCTTTTTCTCCATCGCGCTTCCACCTGGCAGTGGAGTCTGTAGTTGAGTTTCGTTTCTCCCATTGGGATCATCAGCCCGCACCAACCCACGTGTCATAGACTTGCTAGAAAATACCATCTCTTCGCCCGAGAGCACGCCATCTCATACCTAGGATGACTCCGGAACTCATTTTGGCGTGCCGAACCGTCCCGACCCGGATCAATCCTCCCAATGTACATAGGTACTACGTGACGATGCAAGGGGAAACGTCTTCCCTTGATGCTGACATCTGCAAGATTCCCATTAACCGCAAGGCCCTGGCTCAGCCCCAATCCTCGGCGTATTGGGTTGAGTTCTTGGGAGGAAGTGCTAAGGTAAGAGAGACACTACGAACTCGTAAAAACACCCAGGCTACGAGGACTCAGGTAGGCAAGCCCAAGGGTGCCATATATCTCAACAACCCACCTAAACACCTAGATACATAGTAGATACATAGGTCCCTACTCCAACCAACTCTCCCCCTCCAAAACCTCCCTCCACCCCTCCCCTTCCTTCCTCACAAACTCCCTCACATCAACCACATCCTCAGCCCCAAAATTGCCATACAAATGCGGACACCCGTTCTCCGTGCTGCCCGGACCACCCTCATCCCACTTGACGCTGGCCGGGTCAAAGTTTGCCAGTCGGAGTTTGAGAATGTGGATGCTCGTGCTGGAGGTGAAGTAGAGCGAGGCTGTGATGGGGACCTGTCAAAAAGCAAGGTTCATGCATTCGTCAATTGGGACCTAGGTAATACTACTTGTTTCGTAGCTCATGAGGATGATTCCTCTCCCGGCCGTTCAGGACGGGTCTAGCTCTCTTGATCTCCTGAGAGAGAGAGAGTGAAGGAGGATAAATGAACCAACCTGCCATGACGAACTGAGATGCACAAAGCCGTCCTTGGCGTCGAGTTCCGACAGCGGGAAGGGCGTCGGGATGGGGTCCGGCGGCGCCGAGGGCAGGATTTTGTAGACGTAGTTTGGCATAGGGTCGGGGCCCATGTCTCCTGGCTGACTCTGATGAATGATAGGCGATGAAGGGTCCTCAGCTTAAGGGGGATATTTCGAGTGCAAGAATACGGTCTGGAGTCAGCAGGGCGAGGCGGCTGCTTGTTTCTTGCGGCGTAAGTGAAGAGGGATGTAAGATGTAGTTCGTAGTAGCCCAGGAGTGAAAAAGGTTGCATTGACGAACCATCCCCTCTAGGCCTCCCCACACAGCTCAACCTTGTACATACATACGAAGCATTTTTGACCCAGGAGCACCAGTCTTGAGTCTATAAACTCACACATTTATCTTGTCTGCAATTCTCGGACACACACACAAACACTGATACTCTTCTCCAAGACGCTTACATCCAGACAAAAACATTCAATTCCCAACCTAAAACCTAACTTGCCCATCCCCAACAGGATGACAGTCAACTCCCTTCCCAAATACAATTAGTTCCCACACAGAACACAACCCCCTCCTCCCAAACAACTCACAAGCCTACCACCTCATCTAAACCCCCTCTCCCCTTCACACCTCCTCAGATCAAATCCCCCTTATCCATCCCATACCAATCCCCACCACCACCAAAGACATGAAACCCCAAACTCTCCTCATCGCCCTACCATGAGAGATCGTCCGCCTCCGCAACCCAAAGCCCCGCCAAATCCCTCGCCAACCCCAACCTCAACCTCTTCAGGATATCCTCCCCCTTCGTCCTAGCCGACACCCCGCTGCGCCAATCCCATCCCCTCTTCACCGTCACCGCCTTCCCCAGCGCCCCAGACGCGCCGCTCAACGACTTTTGCAGCTGGCTCGCCACCAGCGAGCTGCCCGCCAGCGTAAAGTTCCCAGGACCAGAGCTCTTGCGGAGCAGGTCGGCGGGCGTCGAACCCTTCAACCCGCCGGGCGCGGAGGCGAGCACGAG
This sequence comes from Mycothermus thermophilus, assembly GCF_041956435.1. Taxonomy (NCBI): domain Eukaryota; kingdom Fungi; phylum Ascomycota; class Sordariomycetes; order Sordariales; family Chaetomiaceae; genus Mycothermus; species Mycothermus thermophilus. The sequence continues at coordinate 1,495,876 of NW_027191433.1, read as the reverse complement.
CTGCAGGAACTCGTCGCAGATGGTGTAGACGCGGCTGGACACGGCCTGGAGGTCTTCAACGGCCTTGAGGAGCACGTCGATCTGGTCAAGCGTCAAAATCGGGGTGGTCGCAAACGGCCCACCATCCGAGGCCTTGTCCGGGTCCGACACGAACACCAACGCCTCGCCGAGGAGCGCCAGCAGGAAATCTTCGCTCACAATCCCGTCGCGCGTCTGGTCGAGCAGGCCGCCGCGGATGTTGTCGTCTGAGCTGGCAATCACGCTGACGAGCGCGGTGGCGGCCTGCTGGCGGCGGGTGCGCGGGCTGACGTGCGCCATGGCGGCGTCGTTGTCGCGGATGTCGTAGAACTGTCGGAGCGAGGCGTAGCCGCTGAGCATCTTGCCGAGGAGCTCGGCGGCGTCCATGTCCTGGCTGGCGCACTGCTCCAGGGTGTTTTTGCGGTCCGTGAGCAGCCGGCGGAGGTAGTCGTCCAGTTCGTGCGTGGGCGGGAACGCGGTGGATTGGACCAGCGAGTACGAGATGAGCAGGTTCATGACCTCGCGGACCTTGTTGGGTTTGTGGGCCAGTGCGTAGTACCACATGGCTTCGCCGTAGCGGTGCGAGTCGCGGGCGAGGACGTCGCCATAGGTCTGTAGTAGCACATATGTCAGCCATCATCCCTCTCTCTCTCTTTCTCTCCGTCCTGAAGCACTTACCTCGGCCGTATCCTCCGCAAACTCAGTCATGCCCAGCTCATTCAACATCCCCCACAACCTATCCACCATCGCTCCCGAATCCACATGCAAATGCTTGACCAAATGCTCCACCAGATCCCGAACCATCTCCTCCGACCTCTCGGGCGAATCCATCCTCCCCAACACGCTCATCGACAACTCCCACCCCTCCCTCGCCGCCGACAGGCCCTCATACTCGGCCAGCGCCTGCGCGTACTGCACCAGCGTTGAGTCCTTGATGCCATCCACCTCGTCCGGGGTCGGGGGTCCCATGCCAAGCAGTTCCAAATCATTTTCATCCAAATCCTCCAGCGCGTAGACGCCCTGCGGTTGGTGCGGCGGCAGCCACTTGCCCAGGCTCGCAATCTCCGCCACCGCGGCAGCCACGGGCAGCGACCAGGCGCGCAGCAGGCCGATGACGCCCTTGACGTTGCCCTCGAACGCGCACGCCATGCCGATCTCGACGGGGTTCTGCGAGTCAAAGTGGAAGTCGGACTCGACCGCCATGTGGAACACGTGCGCGAGGCGGTCGAGGTAGCTCTCGGAATCGCCCACCACCGGCGCCTCCGACGCGAGGACAAGAGCCTGAGACCGCGACAACGACCGCGACGGGGCAAACTTGCCGCTGTCCGCCGCGCGTGACGACCGGCGCTCGTCCCACCAGCCGAACAGCCCGATGGTGGCTTCGAGCCAGTCCTGCGCGGCTTCGAGGATGGCGTCTTCCTGGCCGAGCACGATGTCGAACAGGACGTTCAGCTTCTCGTAAATCTCCCAGGGCACCTGGCTCTCGGCGCGGCGCGCGAGGCCGGCCATTGACTGCCTGTTTGCCGCAGTCGAGCTGCGCGCCGACGAGGTGGATTCGTTAAAGACGGTATCCTTGCCCTCGGCGAAGCGACGGAGCTGCTCCAGCGCACCCTGCGCGCGCACGCGGAACAGCGTCCAGTCGCTGCTCCAGATGTCCCAGTTATCGTCGTAGCCCGGGCAGGACTCGAGGGTGGAGACGGTATGGTCCACGGCGCGCTCGACATTGTCGAGGGCGCGGCCGGTATAGATGTATTCTCCGCTCTGGTCGTGGCGGACGTGGGCCCAACCCGCCTGGCGCAGCAGGCGCGCGGCATCGGCCACGCGACCGCGCAGCAGCGCCATGAAGACGGCCGCCCAGAACAGCGAGTGGCAGGCCGGGCTGGGGCGGTGGCGCAGGATCTGGTCGACTTGGCCCGAGTACAGCTCATGAGACTCGCCGAGCCAGCGAAAGAGCGTCTCGGGCAGCGGCTCTGGGCGCATGTCGCCGCCGCCGTCGTCGTAGCGGGTGTGGTGAATCTGGAGAACCAGGTTGGCCAGGAAATGGGCCTTTTCGAACGGCGTGGCATTCGGGCCGGGACCGACCACAGCGACGTTGTCGTCGGGAGGAAGCGGGAGAGTATCGACGTGACTCTTCCAGAGCTGGGCAACCTTGGCGGCCACCGAGGCGAGCGTGTCGTCCAGCTTTTCCTCGTTGTCTGCCTCGCCGACGCCCTCGTCGTACAACTTCGCGAGCAGGTTCTCGGTGCCGAGGATGATGTGTGGCGGCTCGGTAAGGGGTGCGACGCCCATGTGCTCGTATTGGTCCTTCGCAAGGGCGGCATACCGGAACTCACGGGCCCTCGTCGGGTTACCGGCTTGGAACGACGACGCACGGTAGATATCCTCGGCCTCCTGACGCACGCGCTCCAGCGCAGCGGGCGTTGCCATCATCATGAGGTCTGACCCGCCATCGCTATGCTCGGCCTGCTCCGCATCCGGATCCTGCTCGGCAGTGGACGGCATGTCCAGCCACATGTCGCCCTCCTCGTCGTCGCCATCACCGGCGCCCTCGCTGTCACCTTCCTCGTCGAGCGGAACGCCAAAGGTCCTCGTCTGCGGCTGCGGGCTCAGTTCGTCGACAGCGATGGAGCGGCTAAGACGGGATGGCTGCCGGGTGCGCGGCGGCCCTCGCACAGGCGCCCTGGCTAGCGGGCTCTTTTTCTGGCTGACACTCGATGCGAACAAGTTCTTCTTAGTGTCGTTGGACCCGCTAAACCCGGCCGCTGTGTCCAGACCACCGCCAATGCCGGTGAAAAGCCCGCTATTTCCACTTCCGGCCCCGCTTGTGAAGAGTCCTTTGGGCTGAGAACTCTCCCCGCTGGTGAACAGTCCCTTGGGCTGAGACTCGCCGCTGGTAAACAGTCCCTTTGCCTTGGTCTCGCCGCCGGTGGTAAACAATCCCTTAGGCTGGGATGATCCCTCTCCGTTCGTGAACAGGCCCTTAGGCTGGCTGCTCTCCCCGCTCGTAAACAACCCCTTGGGCTGCGTTCCTCCACCGGTAGTAAACAGCCCCTTCGGCTGCGGCCCGCTGTTCGACGAGCCCAGCCCCCTCATGATCGAGCTGCCCAGGTACTTAGCCGAGGGCGCGCCGGCGGGGGTGAAGCTGGCGGTGGAAACGTTGCCCAAGTCGTCATCGTCGAAGTCGCCGCGGGTGTTCGTACTATCGAAGAGGCCGCGCGTCGACGAGGGCGGGGCGCCGGCGGGAGTGGTGGAGCTGTTGGAGGTGGTGGTTTGGCGGAAGAGGTTGGTGCTTTTGCGGTCCGGGGTGGCGGGGCCGAAGATGGAGGACCCGGAGGGGATGTTGAAGTTGAATTTGCCGTTGGACATTGTGTCGTTGGTTCTGCCGTTCGATGATGGGGACTTGGTCGGTCGGTCGGTCAAGCGGCTGGGTTGTTGTCGTCGAATCGAGGGCGGCGCAAGAGCTGCTCCAGGAGATGACTAGGATTAAAATGCGAAATGGAGGCAATGCCAGTCGAAGAAGCAGATGCGCAGGATCGAAGCGGCGGTAACAGCAGCGAACGAACCCAGTTGTGCGCGCGTCCAGTGTGTCGACAACAATCGATGGGGATCGTGGTCGGCTTTCTTCTCTTGTCAGCTAACAACACGCGAATGCCGTCATGTCGATATCGCAAGCTGCCAATTCACCGACTGACAAAGCCGCAATCGCAATCGAAACGGATGATTGGGGGAGGTTGCGGCAGTCAGGTGGTGTTGTTGGTCAGTGGTGATGATGGACAATGTTTGGAGGGTTCAAGGTCAGGGTCGGAGTCCGTTTGGTTCAAGCTCCAAAACTTCTGTTTCAATGGCTGCCCAGCTTTTACAGGGGTGTGCAGCGTTGCTTGGTGACAGGGGGACCAGACGCGACTTCTGGCGCGCCTCGGCAGGTTCCGTTTCGGTCCCACGTTTACGGAGTACTGTTTCTGCCTTGATTGTCAGGTTGTAGTAGCACGCGAGCAAACACTCCCCAACAACACCTCGCCGGTGAACTTTTTCGGCCATTTTCTCTGGTTCATTTTATTTCTTGATGTTTTTTTAAGTATCCATCTTTTTGCAAAGCACCCAACCCATCATCCCCAAAGCCGAAACATGAGACCAAACCATCTCACCACTTACTTGCCCAGCAGCTCACCAACCACCCTACCTCGGGTAGGTACCCTAGGTCGTCAACATCCAGCCTCTGACCTAGTTGACCTCTCCCTTGGGCACAAAAGGTCCACCAACCAAACAGAAAACACTGCCTCGGGTACATAGAATATCCTGACTCCATAGAAGCAAACTATATTCAGGGGGGTATTGTCTCCTTCGTCTTCATCGGTCTCAGCTAGCCCAGGGAACCCCCAGGCCATCGAGGCAGCCAAAGAAAAGCGAATCATGCGCTATAGAATAGAACCTAAGAGAATAAAGGGTGTAGTAGAAACTAAAAAGTTGATAGCAACAGCAAGGTGGGAATAGTAGCAGTAGTAGTGGTGGTGGTAGTGATGATAGTGATGATGATGATGATGATGATGATGATGGGGTGATGGTGGTGCTGGTGGTGGTGGTGAGGATAAGGCAAAGTCGACGGCACAACCATAGCCCAAAACCAAAAAACTGAGCTCTGCGCGGCGACTGTGTGTGTGCAACGAAAAAACATCTAGGCAGAAAAGCAAACACGTCCACCTCCTCCAAAAAGTCCAAGTCGTCTTCGTGTATGCATAGGTAACCGCATCCTTTTCCCCCTCCTTTTTCATCGCCCACACGCGGCCAGCTCAGTCAGCCAGACCGACCAAGCTTCAAGCCTTGCCAACCGAGCCGGTCAGCCAGAAGCCGCCTAAGCACTCTGCGGCATGAGCGACGAGTCCTTGTCCCCTGGCGACCCTAAACCACCATACCCGGTGCGAGGCGTCCTAGCGCTCCCCGGTGTCGCATGGGAATGCTGATGCAGGCCCAACTTCTCCAACCCCGCCGCAGCAGAGTCAACCCCGTCATAAACAATCCCCAGCCCATTATTGCTGCTGGCGTTGCTGCCATCCTTTCCTGCATTCTGATCCGCAGACCCACCGTCCTTCTTCTCCTCGCCAGCGCCGGGATTCCCGTCGTCAAGACCCATCAACGCTGGGGGACGGTGGCGCATCTGCCGCGCCTTGGCCAGGGAAATCGTCTTTTGCTGGTACGACGACGAGACCGGCTGTGTGTCGTCGCGCTCAATGGTTGCCTTCATCAGCGCTGCCATCCACAACCGGCCCTGCTTGACGTTGGGCACGGCAAAGTAGTGAACCGTGGGCTTGGTGAAGTTGACGGCGCGCGAGAGTCCTGCGCGCGGCGGCACGAGCTTGAAGATGAAGATGGACGAGTCGGAGCCGTCCTCGGGCTGGCGGTCTGCGTCGGCTGCATCAGCTGCTGTCAGCTGGCTTCCGGAGGGCATGTCTGTCGAGTTTGAGGCCCCGGTGAGGGTGGCGTGCAGGCCTGTCAGGCGCTCGTTGTCGGCCGGCAGCACGCGGTGAAACGAGATGTCGATCAGCCCGCGCTCCTGATCATCGTTTTCCGAGTAGTAGTACGCAAGACGCCGTCCCTTGAGGACAAAGAGGCGAGGCTTCCATGTCGCCATGAGGTTGGCGCTCCGCTTCTTCATCCACCCGCTGAAGTCGGCATCCTTGATTGCCTCAGCCGGGCTGATCTTCTGCAGCCCGCGCGTGTAAGCGCTCGTCTCTTGCTTGGTCTTCTTGCGGCCGCTGCTCCGGCTGGCTCCCGTAGTAGCCGTCGTGGTCGTGCTCGGACTCTTGCCAACGTCTGGGGAATCGAGCTCAAAGCTCGGCCCGGCAGAGCGCGTGCTAGACCCGGTGCGTGCAGGCGAGTACATGGGCGACTCCTTCGACTCGGTAGGAGACAGTTTGTCCCGACCGCCGCTGCCGCTTGAAACAGCATCTGACGCCGATCGCAGCCCTCCAAGCCCGCTCCGCAGCATCATAGCCACGTTGAAGTCGGGATGGTTGACCTGACTGAGCCGTTTGAGGCTGTTCTTGGCCGATGACCGTGATTGATCCGACGCGTTGCTGTCGAGCCGCGTAACGGTCGGATATCCGGCTGTCTCTTTTGTGCCGATGGGCTGCTTCAATGACTCGACCGTCGCCGTGGATGGGGAGCGCTTCGACGACATGCCGTAGTATTTCTGCGCCGCCGGAGACATCGTCGAGTCGCGAACCGACTCGACGCTACCGAGCCTTGAATGCCGCGACATGGCGGTACCGCTGCGCACACGCTGTTCCTCGGCGTAGCTGGCCTTATGTCCCGTCTGCAGGCTGTCGCGCTTCTTAAGTGTGTTGCGCTTCCGCGAGTCGGCGTCTGTACCTGAGAAGTACCCGCGATCGATATCGACGGCCGAGTCTTGGGGCTCCGAAAATCCTGTCAGGCTGTCCTGGGCCTCGTGCGAAGACAACGGGCGTTGTGCCGCTTGCGCGGTAGCGCTGCCGAGCGTCCAATTCCTGTCAAACGAGGGCTGTTTCCTGTGAGAGCCATCCTGCCTCATGTAGGAGCTTTGTGGCTGAGCGCCCGAAGGATGGAGTGTCGATGGACCAGGGACGCGGAAATCCGTGGACGAATGACGGCGGGAGTGGTGCAGATCGCGGACAGATGCAGCCGATGGCCGTTTGTCATGGAACGTGCGGTTCGGGCTCTCGGCTAGCGGCGAAACGGGAGAGATCGGCTCATAGGGATCGACACGGGGGGCCTGCGACGAGGTCCGCCTGTTGTTGCCCGACTTCATGGACATGTCGTGGAGGGGCGTGAAGCGCTGGTTGGAGCTCGTGAGCGTGTTTGTCCTGCTGCGTACACGTTCCGAACCCGCATCGCTGCCATAGTTTTGTGTGGTCCTCCCCGAAGCATAGCCGCCCAAACCTGCCACCTCGTCCTGGAGCTGCTTGATCTTCTGCCACGTCTTCAACCTCCGGCCCACAGAACCCAGATCAAGCGCCTTGATAAAGACGGACGTCTGATCCATGCCCAGAAGCACTTCGCCCGTGATTTCCTGGTCACGGAACACCTCGCAATGATGCTTCTCTACGCCGACGGTGAACAAATACTCGGCGACTTGGTCGGCGGTCCAGGCTTCGACCTCTTCGCGGGTGTGCATCGTCTCCTCCTCTTCCTCGTCTGTTTCTTCTCCGTGGATATACGAGACGCGAGTACCCATGTGAGAACTGTACTCACTGCCCGAGTCATTCCCATTACGTATCGACGCGGCGCCCACGGGCGTGTTGAAGTCCGTGATGTGTTCGTTGATGACGTTCAGGGTCTCGTGGAGGACGTGGCTATCGGCACTGGTGCTGGGACGGGGCAGGTTGCCCAAACTGGAACTTAGGTACGAGGGTACGCTACTGGCGGACGGCGGAGGGCTGGATTTGAAAGAGCCCAGAGGGGAAGCGGAGGAGATGGGTTTGGCCTCGGAGGTGGTGGCGGCAGGGGCCGCGTATGCATTGGTCTCGGGCGACGGGTGCGAAGCTGTCGTGGTCTGCTGACTGGAAGAGTCGGCGGCTGACGATGTCACGGACGGTTTAGGCGAGACAACGGCCGGGTTGGGGTTGAGCTTGCGCTCAGGTCGCGTATACACTATGTAGTGTCAGCGCACATTGCCAGCGAAGCGATGGTTCCGTGTTTCGTTGGGCCGTAACGAACCTTCAGGAAAGAGACCGCTGGCTCCGGTCACCACATGCCTGCCCAGATACCAGCCGTCACCAAACTCGTCATCGCGTTCGAGCAACTCGACCCGATCACCTTTCGCTAGGGTCAGCTCGTCGGAGCTGCGCGCCGTAAAATCGTCTGTGGAGCGAATGTCAGATATTAGCATGTTCGTGGAACGCGATGCACCAAGGAGTGCAGGAAGGCGTCACTCACGGATAACCACCAGGATATCGCCCACTTCGGGCTTGTTCGCAGTTGACGTGGCCATGTTTGTCTCTCAACAAGAGGTGTGGTCTGTGGTGGTGGATGCGTGGTTCGAGAGTGGAAGAGGGAGGAAGAACTGGGCTCGATTGGGCTTCTTCTCTTGGAGAAAGCAGACCTTGGGGAGCGGGGGGTCGTGCTCGGAGTTGGGTTGACCGTGCGTCGTCGGAACTCGGGTAGTTATTCCAGATCAGAGGGAACGAAGTGTTTCTCCAGATAAGTGGTGTTGAGGGGTGGCCGTGGCGTGGTTTAAGTCTGGAAAAAAGAGTCCAGGTGTGTCTCGATCGCTCGCTGTCTTCCTCACACACAGTCTCTCGCTCTCATCCACGGAGGAGAATCGAGAGGGGGAGGCGGCCAGTCCAAAGCTGGAACTTAGCTCAGACAGGAGCGGCAGACGGCAGGGCGAGTAGAACAGCAAAGGGCGCGCTGCGTAATGTCAATCCCATGATATGTGTTGTGTGTGGGGGCGCAGGCACGGCGACGGCGTGATGCTGCTGGAGACGTTGTTGAGACGGGAGAGGAGTGTCAAAATGGTTGTCGTGGCCGGTGGTGCGCGAGGTGGCATGGGGCGCTAAGGAGCCGGTGGATGGGACCGAAGCGGGAGAAGACAAGATGGAGATGGATGCAACCAAGTGGGAATGCGAAATGGGGTTTCGTTTTGGCAGGTCCACGTCCGCTGTGTGCTGCAGGAACGCCGTTGTCCGCGCTAATTCGTACTGTGGCCCGTGTTCTGCCCGTACCCTGGACGGGGGGACAGGAACACTCCAGTGTTGCGCTGCGCTGGCCGGCTTGCCTGCTGCAACACAACGCTAACCGCTAGACAACGCCAGATACCAAATGAGTTGAAGTGGGCTGGCCCCGCTGACGACGCGGCGACGGCGCCCGGGCTTCCGTGAGTTGTCCCGGATTGGGGAGGGAAAAATGGAGTCTGTCCGATAGGGTTTTTTGCGGTTGAAGCTTGACGTTGTGTTGACGTCCAAGGGAGATATTGAGCCGTGTAAAGCAGACGTCCAATGCAGACGGGAGGTAATCCCCCACGTCGCACAGAACGAAGATGGGACAGTTAAGAGGGAAAAGGAGATGAAGAAAAACTCAGAGAAGATCCAAACCTCAAATCTTGTCAACAAAAATATGTTGAAAAATATAGAAATATTGTCCGGGATAACCATGGGTGAGGTGATCTCGGTTAGGGACTAAAATCTTTGGTTTAGGCGCACAGGTTACAACGGTGATCCTCGATGCGGCGCAGGTGCCTCTCTTGATGTCAAGCTCCAATACTAGCTCAGCATGTCAACCGATCTTGAGCTCGGATTGGCGTGAGTATCTCCGTAAATCACCCCAAATTCCTACAACAGCCGTTCCGCTGTCCAATGTCGTCTGCCATCCGGTCGCCGGGCCAAGGAGCCACGTTTGCCAGGATTGATCTCATCCAGGAGCTGGTGCCCGAATGGACGAGTGGATGTCACCAACAGATGGACAGCTAACATCGGATTGTCACCGAGTACTCCGTAGTAGTAACCTGGAACGAGACCCTGGTTGGATGGACACAGTAAGTTGGCCTCATGGCGACCATCAACGCCGCCTCCCGAGTGCAACATCGGAGAGAGAAGGAGATCTGCCGGCGCTTACTTAATCAGCCGCGCCCCCATCGCCAACCGAAGCGCACAAAGGAATCAAAGAACAAAAGCAAACAAGTCTCAAGGTTTCCCAGATGGCAAGATGCATGACCGGTTAGTGGCCTGCATGACGGTTTGACAGAGACATTTGGGGGGAGTGGTCTTGGTGATCTAGGTGTGCCACACCGTCGGGGACTGGGCCTCTCGACAGCTTCCAGGTTGTTGGTGAAAGACACCAGTGTTGTTGTCCTGTGTTTGATTCAAGACAAATTTACGGGCGTTGGAAGAGAGACGTTGAAGCCACGGGTTGCAAGATGGCATCAGGTCCATCTGCGGGAACAATCTCGAGGCCAAGCCTCGAAGAGGGAGGCTCGTTGTCCAGGTTCTTTTCTCTGGTGACCACTTCAAGGATTTTGGACAAACATGTCGCTAGGCACGGAGTACTTAGCATAATATCAAAAAGGAAAGATGATGGTAGAGACTTGAGAAAGGCGAAGCCTCTACTTACACCATCTTTGTGAGGAAAGATGGATGGCTGTTGTGTTGGGAGGCTGAAATTGGAGGCTCCTGCCACACCGATCGCCCCCCTACTTTGTAAACTGCAGGAGCCCCACACCGCAGCACATGCTTGCCCCGGACTGCCCAGCCCAGCTGGGCCGTGAACCCCTGTGGCCTTCCCCAACTTCGGCGTCGGCCCGCTGATGGCGGGGAGGTCCGTACATGCCTCGGCAACTCACCTGGCAGGTCTGAATCGCAGGTCCAGGTTGTCGCCTTAGAAAGAATGTTGTCGCTGGTCCGACGTCAACTCTACAAGGGCACGTTCACCTTCTTTTCGATTGACGGCGATTGACACCTCGACATCCCTGCCAGTTATCGAGATCCAACTCTCCCCGTCGTCCTCGACACAACCTCAACCATCATAATCCACCTCCCTCTCATCCGCCACCAAAACCACCACCACCACTTACCACCCACCATGGCCGCCGCTACTTCTCTTCCCGCTTACGCCGGGTACAAGTTCTTCCTCACCACCTCCCCCGCCCCCGGGGTGGCGCACGTCGAGATCAACCGCGCCGACAAGCTCAACGCTTTCCACGAGGCCATGTGGAAGGAGATGGGTGCCTTGTTCGACCAGCTTTCTCGGGACTCGGACGTGCGCGCCGTCGTGCTCTCGGGCGCCGGCGACCGCGCCTTCACCGCGGGATTGGACGTCAAGGCGGCCGCTTCGGGCGACAGCGTGCTGGCCAAGGGCAACGGTCTGGACCCCGCCCGCAAGGCGGCCCATCTGAGGAGGTCCATCGACGATTTCCAGGCTTGCATCGGCGCCGTCGAGAGGTGTGAGAAGCGTAAGGCCACCCAACCCCTCCTCTCTCCCACCGGGGAAATGAACGAGAATATCAACTAACTCCCTCCCAGCCGTCATTTGCGTCCTGCACGGCATCTGCCTCGGCCTGGCCATCGACATCTCGTGCTGCGCCGACGTGCGCATCGCCGCGCGCAACGCCCGCTTCGCCGTCAAGGAGGTCGACATCGGCATGGCCGCCGACATTGGCACGCTGGCGCGCCTGCCCAAGATTGTCGGCAGCGCCTCCTGGGTCAAGGACGTGTGCCTGACGGCCCGCGACTTTGGCGCCGACGAGGCCCTCGCCCAGGGCTTCGTCAGCCGTGTGCTGGGCGACAAGAAGGCCGCCCTGGCCGAAGCGTTTAGGCTCGCCAGCTTCATCGCCGAAAAGAGCCCTGTTGCGGTGCAGGGGACCAAGGAGTTGCTGAATCACGCGCGGGATCATACCGTGCAGGAGAGTAAGTCTGGCAATTTGTTAGAGTCATGGAGTTGGTTGATTTGGGCGCTGACGTTAGGTGACAGATTTGAGGTATACCAGCATCTGGAACGGCGCAGCCCTCCAGACCAAGGACTTTGCGGACGCGCTGCTGTCAAATTTGCAGAAGAGGAAGCCTACCTTCGAAAAGCTGTGAGAGCACATACCCACGGGAGGAAGCATGGCATGTCGTGGGCTGGATCAATGTACTTAATGGTTCACATTAACAATTACGATGTCTACCAATGTCACTCACGAGCTCGTCATCAAGCCCGCTTGTCCTTGTCCTTGTCCGTTGCAGACTGGAGTTGCTTCAACACCTCACGATCGACACCCTTGAAAACCACCATCCCGTTGCCCTTGTGCTCCACCCTCACCCCCTTCCGTACATGCTTTTGTGCCTCCTAATCACTGTCATCCAACGGCTCCTCGGGGCGGTATGTCTCTTTCAAGCGCTGCGCCAGTCAGTCAGCCAATGGGTGTGCCGGCGAGAAGTTAAAGTCGGTGCTTCTTCATACCTCCTCCAGCTTCTGCTTCAGCACCGGCAGCATCGGCTCCTTGACGAAGAGGTGCGTTTCATCGAGATCCTCAATGATGAACTCGTGGTGGTTGGTGTTGTCGATGTGCACCAGGATGGACTTGATGGCCGGCTCACACTCGATGAGCACGCCTGGACACGCGCGCGTGGGTGGGGGAGGTTAGCGATGATGGTGTGTATGAAAGAGAAGATGTTGGGTGGAAGCACACCTCTCACTGCCTTGACCATTTTGACCGGTTACGGTGATGGATAGATGCTGAAATTTGGTAGCAGGAGTGGGTGGATGAGGTTATGCCGACCCCGTTGCGCTGAGTTGGTGATAGGCTAGATGCTGATGAGTTGTTGATGGATCAAAGAATAGAATGGTCGAGTTCGCCAAGGCTAAGTGACTGACGTGTCTCAACGCCTGGATGGATGAATCATCGGGAATCTGAGAGAACCCTAGATAATTGATATTTTCCAGTTTTCTCCCCTTGTTGGGATCTTCGCTGGGTCAAAAGGATACGCCGATCCCAAACCCCAATAGAAGCAAGTTGAGTTGATCGAGGACGGTTGGACCTTGCGGGTTGCGGCGCTGCCTGGGCAAAGAAATGCCAAGACAACGGGGATGGGTACAATTTATATCCTGCATTTCTATCTTGAACAGCGAATATTTTGTACAAGACAGTAGAACCGCGTGGACTCGAACTTGGGGTCTCGTTCTCGCCATCTCAACTTGACCCCATCTCCAGATGAAGGACAGTATCTCGTCACGGGCTGCAGTTTTGCAACCGTGACCGAAGTTGAGTGCATTGAGAAAACCGTCTGGTGCTCTCTCGGGTCTCGGACGAAGCACAAGCTAGACTCTGCACTGTTCACCTCACCACATCAGCCACGTGGATGACGAACGGCTGTGAGGTCCGAGTATAAATCGAGGCTCCTCCTCATGAAAAGGCTGATTGCATATAGCCACAACTTGCTACCTGCATGGGAAACTCTCGGATGGTTTTCTGGATATATACCTGAAATCGAACACGGATCTCCGGGACTCTGTGCATGACCGGACGGTCTGTGTGTAACTCAGAGATCTCAGGTACGGAGCATCTAGCCCGCCTTGCGTCTACGCACATTGTTGTCCACGGAATCTGTATCGACTCAAGCAAAAGCAACTCTCTGGAGCTAACTTTCCCCAATCGCAGCAAGTGATTTACTCAGTTAATCTACGAAGAACCCCAATCACTCACCATCTCAGACACATCATCATCACCAAAGATGGCTTATTTCCGAACAATCCCCCGTCTCTCGCGCATGGTCCAAGAGCTGCGTCCCGTCGCCCGGTCCGGCGCGAGGATGACACCATCTCGACGCCACCTCATCCGGAATAACTGGAATTGTCCTCGTGGTGAGTAGCTAGCAAAGTTGCCGTGCTGATTCGGGCCCATCCCGAACCCTTCCGGCCCTCCCGTACCCCGACGTCACTAACAGTTATGACAGCAATTTCAAGCACAACTCCGCTCGCGACCCGCTATCCCCCTGAATCTGGGGCCACGGATGACTGGGAAGACCTGGCCTTCACCACGCCAATGCTTCCAAAGCAAGCTCACCGGACAATTCTCGAGACCGAGAGTGCCACCCAATCGTCCCTCACCAACCTGACAACCCGAACCGCTTTTATAGCGACCCCTCACCCCACCACCGCCGCCCCTGTTGCGGGCGAGACTGAGAGAATCATGACCAGCAGCGAGCGCACGGCCAAGCTCGAGGGCAAACTCGCGGAGGAGATAGAGCGGCTCGAGCGGCGGACGCTTTCGCTCGCGATCCGGATCGCGAACCTGAGGGAGAAGATGGAGGAGATGGAGAAGAGGGTGTTTGTTGGTTGACTGCTGAGTAGGTGAAAGTTTGCTGTCAAGGGAGAGGAACCCCTCCGTTACGCGTGCTGTTTGTTCGTTACCTAGGTGCTTGGATGGAGAAGGATTCCTGCGAGAGTTATGAGCTTGAGTCGAAGGGCCCCGGGGGGGGGGAGGGGAGGGGCGTTTGGTGTTTAGGGGTTATGGGTCGGTGCATTATGAGATACCTTGGTCTGTTCTTGGTATGTAGGAATGGCGTTGGTGTTTTCTTTGACTTCCTCCATCCAAATCTATGCTGTGACTTGTTCGTAAGATATATTGTCCTTCTGTCCGTGTTGGTTTGTTGCTGAGATAAACAAGATTAAGCCATGATTGTTGTGTCATCGAAAAACGATCATTGATAAAACCAGCGACAAAAAACAGGAACACAAGCTCACGAAGTTCCTCAAATGGAAAAATGGGCAACCGAAAAAAACATGGAAAAAGAATAAAAATGACGATAAAAGGGGAGGGAAAAAAAAGGAGTAACAAAAAACATGCAGCACCCGGCATTCGCTGGTCGTCACCGACCCAACTACTACTCGGGCCCTCAACTAACATAAATAGAGGGATAACGGCGCCCGAAAACGAGAGCCGCGCGTGAAACTGGGACCGTAATCTTCGTTGTTCGTGCTCGCCGTTCGAGGGCGGCGTAGATCGATACTCGAGAATTGTTGGGGGCAGTCGCTCCGCCGCCCCGAGGTGCCGTGGCACGCCGCACTTAAGGACCCGCCCCTCCCCCGAACGAGTGCCCTCGTCTTACTAAGTCTCAGTCGTCGTCGTGACGATGTAACAGCTATTAATCTCCTACCTAACAGCACTGTCCTTGCGTTGACAAGACATGTTATTAAGCTCCCAAAGATGCCTCCACGCCGTGGCATTGTTTGCTCTGACCTCGGTCGGCGCAACTATCACGAGCAACGACAGCAAGCGGACGAAGATTTCTCGTTGCAGAGGCAGTTAACACGATTCTTCGCAAACAGAGGAGGCAAGACCCTCCCAATAAGGCTCTTTGGAAGTTGAGGTGGGATCCAGGGGACTCAAAAGACAGACCTGTAGCGGATATCAGCAGAGTAAGCAACATACCTCGCCAGTCCTATCTAAGTGAAGGAGAGGGCTAACAACTAACAGTGGATTCGGAAGGACCTAGCGCCAAAGTTCAACTTGATACCCGAGACAGAGCTTTCGTTTGAGAAGACCGAGGGGACGGCGGAGGACGTTTTGCTTCTCCTCGACACCCTCTGGACGCGGGCTGAGTATATACCTTGTAAGCCTCGAGTTCGCTTGTCAGCTCACTGGTCGCTGCTCCTTGCAGGTTTTGGATTCAGACCGTGCGAGGTTGTAAAAAACCCTCTTCAAGCATGTCCGCCTCCTTGTCGTCCGGGATGATGCCAAGCCGACGCAGAGGACGCTTGCGGCACGGATTACAGTCATCCACGCAAAGCGCGAACGAACGGATCGGGGGGCGCCCAGGTTGGAGACAACACTGAAAGCGAAAGGCGTTACTTTTACAGTCTTCATGGTTCCTTGCCAGATACTGTGTCCCGTTACTCCTATTGCGACAGCAGGCATTGCGGCTAATGCTTTCGCTACTCCCTTCAAATCTCTTGCTGAAATACTTGAAAGGCCGATCCTTGAGGACACCGACTGTGTGCCGCTCCATTGGAAGGATGATATATTGGACAAAGTGATCTTCCCGATGAAGTACTGGAGGCTTCGGAAGATATGGAAGCGTTTATGGCAAGTGTCTGGGAGTCAGGAGTGTCTCCGGCTATAATTATGCACTCCGTGTTGGTGCCGGCGGAAAGCCGGATATCCTAAGTTCGTCCATTTTGTACGCCGACTAACCGAATGATTAAGGTCCCCTAACGCCGGCGTTGCGCTCGTATTGTATGGCCAATTCTGAGGCTGTCTTTCAAGGACATTACATTCCTCAACATATACGCAAAGAGATTGACACACGTAGGATTTTGGTCAGGGACCTCTTGTGAGTAATTGCATGCCCTAAGTTCTCCTGTGTGACAGGAATTGAGGTTTCTGTGGCTTGTTTCTGCCAAGACCTCAAGACCTCCTCGCCACTCCTCAAAAGCCACGCTCGGAAGGGAACCGAGCCCTGTGCCCCTACTTCAGAACCCTGGCCAGGTCTGGAGTCGGGGACCCAGTCCTCGGGCCTGCCATCCGATCACTGCGTGTATATAGATAGACTCACTACCTCGCCCCGAGGGCTCAGTTCAGTTCAACAAGCACAAGCTCAATTCAGTCGCTTCCTCCATTCCTGCCCTGCTCAATCGAGCAGTTACCCACTCTTACGTGTCACATCCTGTGATCCCTCTAAAGAGGGCGGATCAACTCTAAACAGAACCCGGTTATCATCAAATTGTAAGACTTCCAAGGTGAAAGCTCTAATTGTGTTGGTGGTATTCATAGCGGAGAAGGTGACTGAGGGGGACAGCAGTGGCTTTGATATGTTTCATTGGGAACCGTATGTGGTAGATAGTACTATATAAAGTAGGTACCTATTATACATGGAAGGAGATTCTAAGTTTCCGTCAGTTCAGGTGGGAAAGTATCGCAGCCAAGAAGGTTGGTAAAAAAACGGTGCCTGGTGAATATACAAAGGCTTTAAAAGACAGAATGATACGAGTAAACCGAGCCACCATGTAAACAAGGAAATTTGCCGCCTGTCCAAACAACCACAGATATGCCCATTACCAAAACATAAGGCGTCCCACCTTCCCCCAACGGCCGTTCGCCTGTCCCATCGAGGTGAGCATCAGCCTGGTGAGGAAATCTAGCGGCAAACAACCCACAACCAAAATTGCTGAGATTTTCCAGAGCCAAACATCACGTAATAATGGAAGAGGAACGTTCCAAGCGAGTACATGAAGTCCCGAGTATATCAGACCGGCAGGGAGTAGTGCAAGATAGGTCTTGAATAAGACTTGTGGTTCGAATACAAAAAATTCAGCCAAGCGCGGCATCTTGCGTACGTACTCCAAGTATTTCGGTTGATTTCGGATTCGAGATCGAAGTGTTCTGCTCTGGTCAAGAGTGGTGAAATTTCCCAGAGATTTGGTGTAGGCACGGAGACGAAACCCAAAATTGTGGCCCTGAATGTACCAGGGGCTCGTCGAATCGCTCCATTGTGTCGCAGTATCCGTAAGAAAGCTCGACGCCAATTTCCAGCGGTGTTTATCTCTTGGGGTCAGCTTCAGTTGGGGGCATCCATCGTTTGCATACTTAAAGCCCTAAACTGATTTTCCGAAATGTAGGTTGCTTTCTGGCGTTAGTTACTGATCTGTTGGCCATGCCGTCAAAGATTTGACTCACCCAGTCTCATCTGTCATATCCTCATCGACAGCCTCCGGCTGAAACTCCAAAACTTGCATTTCCCCGTCCCAGTCCTTCCAACTGAACATGCAGAGTAACGCGCAGAAGCCGTTGGCACGATCCCCGCGGATAATTGTTGGTTCATTGATATCAACCGGCTTGCTCCACCACAGCCAATACGCGATCAGCGTGAATATAACATGAGCCAAGGTATTTAACTCCAAGGTGCTGATCGAATAACCTAGGGCAAAGGCGATAGATGCATTGAGCCATAGACCAGGCGGCCTGGAGACAGGTTATCGTCTTAGCAAAGTTGTTGGCTTTGCTTTTATCTTGGATCTCTTCGGTGCGCAGCCGAGGGAGAAGTTCCGGTGTCGCAATCGCGAGGGCGTACAAAGCATCGGAGTCTAGTGTCACTCTATCCAGGGATACGGGGAGAAACTTTTGTTTGGCGGGGAGTTCCTGTGTATCGAAGGCGGAACCCCACATCGTGGCATAAAACCCGTGTATGATAGTCCAACGAGGAGGCCGTGAAAATTTGCTCGTTGAGTTGTTGCGTTGATGTTCGATGTCGTCCACACTTCCTTCCGAGGACGTCTCTTGGGAGTCCGGATACTGGACGGCAAGGATGGCATTGATGGTTTGACATATCTGCTTGGCTTCTTGACGTTGAAACCACGCAGTAGCCGCCACGACCTCTGGGGCCAGGACCGCACAGAGCATACACTGTGCCTTCCGCCTTGGTTGTATCGAAATCCAACCTCTCGGGTCCCACCACTTCCACTGACGCTTCGGTTGGGGCTCAGGAATGTTCATGTGAATTGATGTCCAGACACATAAAACTAGTGTTGTGATGCAGGAACAGAGGATGCTGAAGCTTCCTCGGAAGGTTCGGCTCAGGATGCCAAACAGCAGTGGCGTTGTTTGGCGAAGATTCGAACAGCATTGTATGCGCTATGCCGAGGTTGTTGTTCTGCGCAGCAGGGTACTCGGAGACGGGAGGAGATTCCAGTGTCGAATCGAATCCGCGTTTGATATTGGAAGACAGAAGAGGGTCCATCCAAAAGGGTGAACAGCAGGTTTGCTGATCAAGCCGCGGTGAATTCCTTGGGTCTGATACATTAACGTTGCTGCGGATTTGGGCCCTTTCAGTGTTCAAAGGCGGCCATTTCCCCGGTGAGCCGCGCTGGCCGCCCATCAGATTGTTATTTCCTTGAGTCCTCCCCGATGCTGAGTTGTTCCCGTCACCGCATCCATCATTGATGCTCCAGGTCAAGGCTGGGTCCCAACTGGGTGTTGTCCCGCTCAATACTCGCTCATTATGGAGTAAACGTTCCCCGAAGGCTACTAGGTATGGTCTGGAGCGAGGCCATTCATTTTAGCCCCGGAAAGTCACTGACGTGGACTTCTGACGGGGCAGACCAATCAAAACACAAAGAGCATCCAACGCCAGACGTAGCATCTCTGGCCAACATCCTTGGTTATTAGCTGAGAGCTGGTCGCTCACGAAGGCGTGGATTAAGAAGTTGGGCTGGCCTTGATTCAGGTAGTTTTGCTGGGTAACTCGACAGAAAAGTTGATATGCAGCCGTTGATTCACGAACTGGTTCAGTGGGAGTGGGATAGTTCTTGAGTGGAGCTGAACCTTTTCTTCATCGTTCGGATCTGGAGGGGTCGAGCCATCGAAAACCTCTCATGGACGTGCAAGTGCAGGGGAGAGTGGAAATGTCATATTACACTGGGGATCAGATTTCTCGTCCCCCCTGTTGTTCCAATCCTTTTCAAGATTCTGGAGGCTATTGTCATTATCGTGTTGAAGACCTCCAGGAGGCCGTTCGTCTTTGGAAGCGCTGACGGGGCGCAATGACCCATGGTCCCGGATCGGCATGAGAGGGTCTGTGTCGCTCGTGTAATGAACTCGAATATTTTCTTGTTAGTCCTCAGCTTCATGCCTGGACGTATAGACGGGCCTCCCTAAGTATGTTGAAGCGTAGGTCTCGAATACCGTCTGGCCCAAGATTCCAGGCTTCCATCCTGGCTTTGGGCATGACAATGGTAGGAGATTCCGATGGCGCCACTGGCGGCGGTAGATGTCCGATAACACAAGTTTGGTTAAGCTTGAAAGATGGCGACCCCCAGCCTGCGAAATTTGATGCCACATCGACGGGATACGTAGGACGCGCAACTTGGAGAACCTTCCTGAATCCATCTTCCAGACACAGGTGGACGATGCTCGTGAACGCAGCCCTCTGGAGCATCGTCAGGTTCGAGGTCGGCCTGCCTGTGGACGAGATGGAGAAGTCGAAGACGTTGGAGGGGTTAAAGAAAGGACCGCAGAGGCGGTACATATTCATATAGAGTAAGCACCTTGTCGTGATGGTCGCCATATCGAGCCCTTAGGAGTTTTGTATTGTGTTGAGGTCGCTTGAGCAATCTCTCTTCTCGCTGTAGCCACACTTGGCAGTGGTCAACGAGGGCTCGTCTCCGGGCATCTGTCCGCCAGTTCCTGGACAGCTAACTTGATGTTTCAATACCTGATACACCAAAGTCGGCTACCTGAATCAAGGAGCTCCTGAACTCTGGAAACCTACCATGCCACATCCCTCCACAACACCCACAAATATCTCGGGGGCAGGACGCAAATTGACTCGCAATCTACCATGGCAATATTGAGCCTCAACTTGCTCAAGCACATGGATGCAAGGTCACGCGCCCCTTTGGGTTTGTTTCGGGGATGCGAGAAAGGAGAGACGCCGTTGGGCTGCTGCCCAAGGTCATCCCCAAGATTTCAGCAATGGCCAACGACTGGGCCGGAGCCAGGGGCGGCAATTCCTTCAGCAAGCTTTCTAGGTCCATGTCGTAAAACTGGAAGCGAACGGGACAGAGTTAAGGCAGCAGAAGCTTGAATTTCAAGGCATGTGTTGTTGTGGTTTAGCGAGGATGAGGCTGAGCAGCACCTAACTAACCCAGGAGCCCGGGTCCCATGGTCCGGGGTTTCCAAGGCTCCGGTCCTGGTTTTCCATCACCTCCCTAAACTCGCCGAATATTGCGTGGAGGTTCTTTCGTCTATGAAATATAGAGGTATACTGTCCGGGAATCTTATAGAAACGGCATTGGATGTTATTATCAAGCAGACGAAGAAAAGCCCCCGGTTTCTTTCACTGGTCATGCAACCAAACTGCTGGCCCTCTTTGCCCAACCCACACACTCTGCGAGCAACCAACCTTGCACCAGGAATGAACACCCGGGTTAACTCATACTGATTCCCCGACTCCATACCAGCTGGTATGCAAAGTCACTTGCGACCTACAGCCTTGCCAGCCGCCCGTTCTGCACTTCTGCACTTCTGTACATTGGAGACGCGCCACGCCGCCGGCAGCGAAAATACAGGAGCTGGTCGGGACGGTTGGACGACAACACCGTCCGGCCGGTTGTCTAGTTGGCCTGTGTAGGTAGGTATTTTGGCTGGATTGGGTTCCAATGTGCTCTCGGACCTGAGGGATGAAAACCATCAAGAAATTCTGGCTCCCCGGTCGCTGAGGTCTCATCAAAAAAAAAAAACAAAAAGAAAAGGACCCCAGGGATTGTGGGCGGGCTGTGTCATGCAAGTTCATGCAAATGCAGATAGATGCATTGCTTCACTCCCACAAGGCTTCATGATGGTGATGAGGGGTCGATGCGAAAGCCTAGGTAAGATGCACTTTGGATCTCCAAAGCCCAAAAAACACGAAACTTGGGACGCTTCTCTCGAGTGACCCCAATTGTATAGGTAAATGCGACAAACTTTCCGGGTTCCATACACCTGGATTTCTCCTGAGCAAATGGGATGCCAAGTTTCGCTACAGGCGGTGCAACCATGTAGGCCGTGGCTGTGGCTGACAGGAAGGCGTCTTCGAACCCGCAATGATCGGGGTTGGCATAATTATGCATCAAAAAGCGGCTAGGTATCTGGTGGTATTTATTTCGTGTCAAATTCCCGGAATCATGCCCAACCGTGGTCCCCTCGTATGCGGTCACCCACTGATGCCCAACGCGAGCTAGAGAGCTGAACAGCTGTATCTCGGAGCCTTGTGCCTGTTATCTCCTTGGAGTCCGGATGCCGAGTTCTGCACTTCTAGATTTGTGTTCAGTACTTAACAAGACCGGCTTGCCATGCTGGACCCTTTTAGCTTGCCGTTCGGCATCTCGGCATCATTGGAGTGGTTCAGGTGGCTGCTGTCGGGATTCGCGCCGTTGTCAATGATCTCGAGAATGTCAAGAACGCGGCCCAAACTCTCCAGTCATTGAAATCTCCTCTCGAACTCTTGGACCAAGCACTCGCCTCCTTGAAAACTATTACTGATGACCAGTGGCGGTCACTTGGGGAGTCTGTCCTTACCCAGTCCCGCACCACAATCGAGTCCTGCAAGAAGACTTGTGACAACTTACGGGCCGCCCTTGATCGGTGGACTTAGCATCGTTGGAACCAGAGTCTGAATATTCGAGACCGCTTTACAATTGGATTTGTCAAGTAGAAACAGATTGAAGGTATAAACAAAGAACTCGGGCAAGCTCTAGCTGCTATCACTGCTGTCGTTGCGACTGCCACCTTGTAATGATTGCCCCCGAGCTCCCTGAGGTAGAAATACTCGAGCATGGCCTAACATTGTCCAGGAAAAGCTCCATTCAACAACGCTGTGCTGTCGACGAGTTGAAGCCCATTCTCCTCGCACAACAGAGTGCCCAAAACATACCCACGGGATCAGGAGACCAAGCCAAGCCGACCGGCAAACTAGCTACAGAAGGGTGTGAAATCACTTACTTCCGATTCCTCACGCTCTTTATAAAGAAGTGCCGAGGTGCGTTAGGTTACTAGTGTGTTGCTGACTGTCTCCAGGCCCAGCGCTGTTCAACATGGCCATGCTGTCAATACTGCGAAGAAACGGGCCCAAGCGCTTCCCATTCAGAATACCACACTCCCTAATCCTGTCAAAGTGACAGGAGAGACGCGCTCAAAAGAGCCAGACAATGCACAATCTTCGCCTGAGATTACCGTAGACCTGTATGGGAGTAACAACAAAGGTATGCAGATTGCAAACAACGTGGGGTCTTATAGGGCCCCTTCGCTGGGTGACGGAGGGTCACTCGAAGACGAAACAGTGCCGGCAGATCTCGACCAACTGGTGAAAGTCGCGGAGAGTCTGGGAGCCAGTTGACATACGCCATTTTGGCCAGAAAAACCAGGGCGTGCAGATTGCAGAGAACGAGGCTCACGTTAAAAACCGCTCTGGGACTGGTCAATCTGAAATCATTCAGATTCCCCTATCCAACACACGTCACAACGCATCTCAACCCAGGCTAATCCAAGGATCAGGATTAGGCATTTTGGCGGTGGAAACACGGGCTTGCGGATCGGCAGTGTCAGGGTTAGGGGTGGTACGGCCAAAGTGAGGAAGCTCAGGAAGATCGCTACTGTGGATACGAAGGGGAGGGGTGGAGCGCTAAAGTGTATTAAAAGCTGCCTGAATCCCGAGGCGAGGACCGACCTTCCCATCTTTGTCCTCCTCTCTACCCTTCTATTCCTAAGGAGGCCGAGGCGATAAGCTGCGTACACAGTAGGACCTGCCGTGATCGGGGCAGCCGCAGGGCTGCTGCAGGGCATCGAGTCGCGGCTGACTAAGGCCGGGTTGACTGAAGTCTCCGTTGTGGCCGGGGCGCTG
>NW_027191433.1:1436846-1471935 GCF_041956435.1 Mycothermus thermophilus | reverse complement strand
GGCGCTGTGGCGGTGCTGACGGCGCTCCAGCCACACGCTGAGGCCGAGGCAGACCTAAAAGGCCGTCAGGGGCCTGACAGCCCCGGCTTAGAGGTAAGTGTGTTCCTCGTTATATATGTAGCATATGCTAAGAACTAAGTGAGAGGATAGGCTAGGCATGGGCCCAACATAGGTTTCTTTTCTTTTCTTTTTTGTCATGTACTTTTAGTATATATAGGAATGGCAAATCAGAGTAGCGTTGAAGCAAATCTGTGTCCTCATCCTACATCCACATTACTATGACCCTCAACCTCCTTGTTCTACCAAACTATCCATGTCCTGCCTAATAACATGTTGTTCTAGTTCCTGTCTATGTTCTTAAACTCTGCTCTGCTGGCACACATGCTTAGCAGGTATGAATCTTGGTGTAATGGAGTTTAGATATTTTCCGAGGCCTGGAAGTTATTAGCGCCTCGTACTTGTCCTTTGTCCATGTCATGAACGCAGCAAAAGCAGGGCATATGCACCGCATATACCAGAGAGATACATCTATACCAACAAGAGAAGCCGGTTTGACTGACAAACGGCGGCCATCCAGGTCCGTACGCATGCATTGGCAAGCCCTTTGCCGTGATTGAACTACGCCGCCTAATTGCGGAGGTTTTATCCCACTACGAGAAGACACATTTACGACTATATCCGCGCCGCTTCCAGTCATCTTCAGGGACCGACCAGCCAGAGCTAGCTAGCTAAACCACTCAGAGCAAGCCAGACCAGAGCCAAAGAACTGCCCCCCTCTCGGCTAGCCCGAGAGCAAGTTAAGCGGCTCTCGGGCAGCCACAACTAGCCACAAGCAGTCGGCCCCTCCCACCAGCCACTTTCACCCTCTCTCTTACCCCCTGCAATTGGTGGTCAACCCATCCCCTGCTCGCACAATCTTGGCGCAGCTTGGCGCAGTCCCGCTTGGGCGGCCGTTCTCACAACCAGGCAGAGTGCACAAAACTATGGATCAGCCTCCGTCAATCAACGACCCCCGTTCGCCCCCACCGTTATCCCTCCTACTATAATAGCCCTCACAAGCTTAACTAGGGGAGAGCGGACGGGATCCCGTGCTTTCTTGTGGGTATAGCCGTATGTGCTAGCCATTTGCAATGGTGTTGCCTAAATACCTAGGCACCTACCCCATTGTTGCTTGGTCAAGTCGATAGGGTCTTTGGTGGCGTCTGTCTGAGGTGGCCATATGTGGAGGTTGTGTGTTGTGTGTACCTCGAGCATGTCTTCAACCTTTGCTGACCAAACTCGCTATTTTTCCATCCGAGGGACTAGCAACAAAGCAGTCCAGACCCGGCGGCATTGAAGAGCCTAAAAGGACAATAAGATGGTAAAACATGGAACACGGAGGAAGATTAAATAGTCCAAACAGATCCTAGGCACCTCAGTTGGCAACACTCATGATAGTCGAGACGCGAGCCTCATGGAAAACAAGACACATAAAAGTTACAAACTTCCACATTTCCCTCCATCCACCAGGACAGATAGACACCCTGACCCTAGTTCACTCCATCACCATCCTCTCACAGAGAGGCTTGTCCGGTCCTGTTCCTATCTGTCTGTTCATGTACTCCTCACATTCCAATTCATGCCCGACAAGCAGTTACCCCAAGCCAGCCAAAGAAAGAGGAGGAGCAGGCGAACCAGCACCACTTTAAACAACAACAACCCGGGCCTATTTTCTCATTTCCCCAGCTTCCTTTCCTCCCATCTCTGCCTTGCCTGCCTGCTTTGCTCGTTTCTCAAACCCAGTCTCGAAGGCTGCTGCTCCTCCTGCTTGCTCATTTCCAACCCCCATCCATCCCCTCCCCTCGCCAAAGACATTTCTTGTTATTCTCTTCAGCCCTTGGCTGGACATCTTAGCTCCAACCACACTGACATAACTCTCAACAAGTGAAAAGAGAAGAAAAACCCAAGCAAAGAGAAAGAAAAAAAGAACTCAAACATCATAAAGAAACCGTCGACTAAAAACACATAAGAGTAAGGTAAGTAATGCTAATATTCCCACATCCTTCCCTCCATCCCTCCCTCTTCTTACAGAACAACCGACAGAAAATAAACCCGCGAGCACCGTCTAGAATGCACAAGCGTAATTAGTTGGGTGATAATGATGATGATGCCTTACCTTTGTATATACCCCCCTCTCCCCCATTCCTATCCCTTTCTTTCACCGCTTGCTCGCTTGCTGCGCCCATATTCCCATCTTACCCGAAGAGTCAATCAATCATCCATTCTTTTCCCCACACCCCTGTGTTTCCTTTTCTCCCAGATGATCCTACTCACACAAGCACAATAACTCCAACATCTGTATCCCAACACAGCCCTGCTAATAATAATAATAATATTACCACCTCACTCCTTATCCTTCTTTTCTTCCGTCTCCTTCTCCTTTCCCTCCTTCTTATTCGCCACCTTGTGCTCCTCCAAAGCCGCCGCCAACTCCTTCGCCGACTCGGGCGTCTTGACCTGCAGCATCCACGTCTCGAGACCCTTCCCGTCATCCTTCGCCGCCGCGATCTTCACGTACTTGGCCTCAGCCTTGTACGTGAAGTCAGGCAACACAAGTTTGTTCATGGCCACGTTACCACGCGGTTCGGCGCGTAGCAGCATGCGCACCGACCCTGTGGTCTTGTGCTTGAGCAGGCGCAGGGGGCCGACGCCCTGGACCACCCAGGGGCTCTTGCTCTTCGCCGCAGACTTGGCCTCTTTGGAGGAACCCGAGTCGTCTTCGGAGTCGCCGCCGGCCGCGCCGCCCGGCACGAGCTTGACGGCCTTGGCGCGGACTTCAAACACGGCGTGCTCCTCCTCTTCCCCGGGGCCGCCGTCGGTTAGCGAGATTTGCTCCTGTGGTGCGTCATCCCCGTCAGCGTCTGTTCCTTGACCTTCTTGAGCAGCAGCGGCGGCGGCGGTGCCGGACGGCTCCGGGGTGGACGCCGCCGGTGTCGTTGCCAAACTTGAAGCGCCGCCGAACGTGAAAGGGGAATCTACGTCGTTACTAAATTAATCCTTCCATATTTTGAACACTTGGACCCGATTTTTACTTACTAGTACCTGTTGAGGTTCCCCCACCGGGAGCTAAGCTGCTGCCAAAGATGGGTGCTGCTGTAGGGGGGTTCGAGCCGAAGACGGGGGGAGTCGAGGTGTTGGCGCCAAAGTTGAAGATGGAGCCCGTCGTGGGCTGCTGGGTCGAAGAATCAGTGTTGCTGCCGAAGCTGATCGTAGGGCCAGCCCCAGCTCCGAACGTGAAGGGAGTGGTCGAGGACGGCGCGTCACTGCCGAAGTTGAAGGACGACGGAGCCGAGTAGGTCCCAGACGCGAAGGGGTTCTTGATAGTGCCATCGGTGCCGCCGGCAGAGAAGGTGAAGGAGGCGCTACCTCCAGAACCAAAGATGGAACCGCTAGTTGCCGGCTGCGAAGTGGCGGGAGCGGCAGTGGATGCCCCAAAGTTAAAGATGGAGGTCGAAACAGGGGCGGCGGTCGTCGTGTTACCGAACAGACCAGCGGGCTTGTTATCCGTAGCTGGGGCAGCGCCAAAGAGAGGCTTCGACTCCGTTGCGGTGTTACCGAACAGAGGCTTGGCCTCGGTCGTGGTGCTGCCGAAGAGCGGCTTCGACTCCGGAGCGGCGCCAAACAGCGGCTTGGACTCAGTCGTGGTGGTAGCACCAAAGAGAGGCTTCGATTCCGTCGTGGTAGTCGCGCCAAACAACGGCTTCGGGTCCGTAGAGGCAGGAGTGGTGCCAAAGAGCGGCTTGACCTCCGTGGAAGTGCTCGTGTTGGTTCCAAACAGGCTCTTCGTCTCAGCACCCGACGCGGCAGGCGTGGTGGCGCCAAAGAGGTTCTTAGTCTCGGTCGGAGCGGTCGTAGTGCCGAACAGGCTCTTCGTCTCAGTGGTCGATGCCGCCGGAGTGGTGGTCGTACCAAAGAGGCTCTTGGTCTCCGACGGAGCGGAAGTGGTTGTGCTGCCAAAGAGGTTGGTGGTCGGGGCCGGAGTAGTCGTGGCGCCGAACAGGCTCTTGGTCTCAGTCGCCGCAGGGGCAGGAGTAGTCGTCGCGCCGAAGAGAGAGCCCGCAGGCTTGGCATCACCGCCGAAAGCAACCTTCTTCGCCGCAGGCTCCTCACTGCCAGAAGCAGCCGGGGTAGTCGCCGCACCAAACAGATTGGTCGTCTTGGGAGGCTCAGTGGAGAACAGGGACGTAGCGGGCTTGTCCGTCTTGGTCTCTGTGCTCGCCGCCTGGCCAAACAGGCCACCGGCAGGAGCCGCATCGGTCTTGGTCTGACCAAACTGGAAGAGGTTGGTCTTGGGAGGTTCGGTTGTGGTCGTGGCCGGCTTCACGCCGAACAATGACGTTGTGGTTGCCGGAGTCGAGCTGGAATCCTTCTTCTCCGACTCCTTCGACTGACCAAACAAAGGAGCAGCGGGAGTAGCAGACCCAAAGAGGTTGCTGGTCGGAGCCGGGGTCGTCGAGGTGCCGAAGAGGGAAGTGGTGGTGGCCGGAGCCTCCGCCGGCTTTGTCGGAGCGGTGGAAAAGAGATTCGGCTTGGCGCCATTGGTCGTGGCAGGCTCGTCGGCCTTCTTCGGCTGGGCCCCGAAAAGGTTCGAGGCAGGAGTCTCCTTCGAGGCCACCGTCGAGGTCTTGGTCTCAGGCTTGGCTCCGAAGTCGATGGTGGAGGTGGTGGCCGGCTTGGCACCAAACAGCGGAGAGGAAGTGGTCGGGGCGAACTTGATCGGAGTGCCGGCGGTCCAGGTCTTGTTGGCCGGGGCGGGAGCGGGTGGCTGCTCCTTGGCCGGGCTCACAGAGCGGGACGGGGCCGGCGGAGCGAAAAGGTCGGTGCCCGGAGGAACCTTCCTAACGGGCTGGCCATCGCTACCCCGAGTGATGCGGTCGAAGAGGCTGCGGCCTTGCGACTGCGAGCCGGCATCCGAGGACGCCGACGACGTCCCGTTGGCAAGCTGGGACGCAGAACCGGTACCCTCGTCGCCCTCGCCCTCGCCAGCACCCTCTGCCTCCGACTCGTCCTCGTCAGCACTAGTCTCGCTAACCTCGTCCTTGCCACTGCTCTTGCTGCCATCAGAGAGATGGCCAAAGATATTCGTGGTCGGGGCGGGCTTTGTCGCTGTGTCAAAGAGAGAGGTCGGCTTGGTGGTGGACTTGGCCGCGGTGGCCGTCGACTGCGAGTTGGCGACGCGCTCAAGGAAGGACCTCGTGGCGGACATGGCCGGCCCGGGCTTCTGGAGCTTGGCCGGCTGGTTCTCCTCGGGTTCGTCGTCGGCCTTGCGCTTGGTCCTGGCGGGTGACTCGGGGGCGCGGCGCTTGTTGGGACTAGCGACAGTCGACGCGAACGAGGTGGTGGCGGGCCCAAGCTCATCCTCTGCCTTCCTCTTGCCGGTACCATTGACTTTAGCCGTCTCGCCCTCGTCGTCCGAGTCGGGTATGTTGTGCTTCAGCTTCCACTCCTTCTTGACCGCCTCGGATGGGCGCACCGTCTTGAACTCGTAGAGGCCATAGCGCAACATGATGAGGCTGCGGCTCTTCTCGTACTCCTTGGCGAAGTTTGTGATGTTGATCTTCCAGTCCTTCTTGGTGAAGACCTCATCGGCCGCGTACTTGAGTCGCCGCAGATCGAGGATGCAGAAGAACTGGCGCCTCTGGAGGTCATCAAACTCGGGAGGGCAGTAGTGGGACAAGAACTCATCGGCATAGATGGAACCTGTCCTGTTGGGGTCGTGGGGTACCTCCCGAGCCATCATCTCGCCCGTGAGATGGCGAGGCGGAGACGCTATCTTCATGTTAAACAGCTCGGTAGGACCCGTGTTGGCGAGAATGCGACCATTCACGTCGGGTGTTCCGCCTCGGGCGGGACGGCCAGGCGTGGCGGGAGGGAAGCTCTGGTTCAGAGTGTCATTGACGCGCGGCGCAAAGCTCGAACCACCGTGTTTCTGGTAGAGGGCCGACGAGCGGAAGATGTTACGCGAAGACGTCGTGGGAACCCCCGAAAAGCTCGTCGACTTAGGAAGGTTACTGTGCGGGGCTTGTGACGTGCTCGGAGCAGACAAGGCCGGCGCGTTCTTGTATGGGTTGTCGCCGGGCATCCGCCGAGGTGGGCCGCTCAGGGCGTTCGATGGCCGGTGCGGGATCTCGCTGACAGAGAAGCTCTGGGTCAGCCTGGATGACGGGCCCTGGGGCCGATCGATGATCTTGCGCGACGCCATCTGTTGGGAGGAGGCGCGCTTCACCGGGCTATTCGGGGCGGCGACGGCTTGCGCGTTCGCGTTCGCGTTCAGGCTCAGGTTCGCAGTGGTTTTGGACGACGCATCCGTCTTCTTATCCCGGCTTTCTGCCGGAGTAGAGGAACTGCGGAAAAGCCCGCCGAGGCTGAAGAGGCCGCGCTTCTTGGTGGTCGGAGGATCCATGATGATGTTGTGGATGGGAGGGAGGATTGAAGAAACGAGGACGCGATTCGACGACTGATGAGACGACAAATATCGAATCAGATGCAATCACCACAAAGCCGATGCCATGCGTATTCGAAGGCAGATGCGGCGCGTCGTCGTCAGTCGCGTCGCCTTGAAGACGGGTGTTGTTGTCGTGGTTGGGTCGGTGGACAGAAAATCTGGGTGGAAATGGCGCGATCAGATCGCGATGCCAGGGGAGAGAGAAGTGGACACCCGACCGCAACGCGCCCCGAAAACAAATCGAGATTGAAAGAAAAGATGAAACAAGAGACTTGTTTATGCCAGTAAAGGCGACAATGGAGATGGCACCCACCGATGCCGTGTCTCTTGGGGTGGTGGCCGATGAAAGGAAGGGCGCACCAGAATGGTGGTGATGGATGGGCGCGGATGCGAAGTGTTATGAGGGAGCAGCCTTAAAAGACCGATGCTCTCAGCTCAGAGCCAGAAAAAATTGACGAGGTGCCCTGGGGGAGAAAACGCGGGCAGCTGCACCCTGGCAAGGAGCGTGTGCACGGGCCAATTTTGACCGAACCGGGGGGCGTGCATGTGGGGCTACGCGCCTCAGGCATTCACCAAACGTTCTGGATCTGTCTTGTCGCAAACGGGGAGAGTTGACACAGAACTGGGCGGATCTTGCCGAGAGAGAGACACCAGTACAAGTCCAAACCTAAACTTGAGCCGCAAAACATCAGTTCTCTTGGATGGTCTTGCGTTTGTTGTCGATCCCCGGGACGTGCTCAGCATCAATTCAAGCAGACCATTCTCAGATTTATCTGACTGGAGGTGGCATGTCGCAGCGCATGCTGATGTTTCTATCTGGGTCTATGAGTGCAGATGGCAGAATGCAGGAGAGCCAATCGTTCAAAGCCATCTCCGGGATGCAACAGACGCCGGCTGTATGAGCCATCGGCCTTGACATACGAATGTAAGCACTGCACAGTTTCGCAGAGATGCCAGAGCCGTCCCTTGAGGATCAACCTAAACATCTCTGGTCAATTGCATTCTAATCAGAGAGACCAAAGTGAAGCAGGATCCAATTGTTCCCTGTCTCCTTATGTACTCAAAGCAGGCACCTAGATACGTTGTCTGAAGACAATGTACGGTTGACACAAGGCAAACAGGAAGTCGGATCACCTCTCTTTAACATCTGGATGGACAAGGGCCGTCGTGTTGTTCGACAAACCTATAGCTTGGTGCTTTGTTGAGTAGGTAAGCGGTTGATGAATCGGTTTCCCTCATCCATCGAGCTATTACACGTCCTTCATCTGGAAAACACGAAGCCCAAAGAATGCATTGTATGCTGAGTCACTGTCTCATCAGTCCAGCCCAGTCGCTTTATCCATCACATACTTTCCTCGGGTGTCTGGGACTCGACAAGCTGTAGCATGGCGACCCCCGAATGGCATCAATTCCACTTCTCCGAGTCGACAGCACGACAACTGACTTCAGTCCAAACCCGGAACACTGACCCAACGAGTCGTCAAGCTTCAAACAATCCTTGATTCCGCTGCCCGGTGGGTATCGAGCTGACCCAGATCCCAAACTATACGCGTAGTTATTGTACAAGAAATGGCAACCGTTTGAAACACCATCCCTAGCCCTGACAACACATCGCGCTATACACCCTTCTTGAACCTCCCCCCTTTAAAGCTTGGCCTTGGTCTGAGCCTTCTTGAGGATGGGGTCAAGCTTGGTGGCCTTCATAACATCACCCTTGACCTTGAGCTTGCCCGACATGAATAGCCGCTGAGCGTTGGCCTTACCGGCGATGAGGGCACCGAAGTCGGCATCCGAGAGGGAAAGAGTGACTAAAGAGAAGAGAAAGAAACTGTCAGAAACACATGCCAATGTGCGAAACAAGAGAGAGGTAACGGCGGAACATACCGGTAGCCTTCTCAGGAGTGCCCTTGAAGACGGCGCCCTTCTCCTTGAGGTCGATGTACCAGTTCTCCGTCTCGCCGGCGGCGTTCTTCAGGACAAAGGCAAAGACGGCGTTGCCCTGCTTGATGGCGTCCTTACGGTCGGCATCGCTGGCGTTGAGGGCCGCGTTGATGGCGTCAAAGGCAACCGAGGAGGGGAACTTGTCTGAACCGCAGGGAGAAGTCGTCAGCTTTTGTTCAAGAGTTCCCACATGTGCAGCGCCGTCGTCGACTCGGGGCTAGCTAGCCACGACCGGCGCGACGCCTTGGACGACATGAGTTGGGCGTGCTTACCGTTCTTGAGAGACATGGTGGCTGATTGGAAATGGAGGCAGAGGTGGGAGGTTGTAATGAAAGGGAGATGTCGTTGTCTGGAAGAGCTGGAATCAGGTAATTGATGTTGCAGAGGGAAGAATACAACGAAAGTCCGGGGTCAGGGACAGGTTTATAATTGGCAGCAGAATGCGCTGACGGGGGAGCTCGGCGTCCGGATGCGATGGCCGCTAACGAGTGTGCCATCAGCGCATGTGAAAGGAAACCTCGGCGATTTCCCGAGCAGGCGACGCCCATGTTGCAAAATGGCCAAGCAGACCTTGGAAACCCCATGCACCAGCGGGGGAGGCGTTTGCCCGCTTCCCCACACCCGCATCATCTTTCCCCACACTGTCTCGGGCCTGGGGAAGCCGTCAAACAAGTCCGTTGGGATTGAAGAAAGATCAGGGGCAGCTGATCGGGCTTGTGCCGACGGACGGCAATTCCAGCCTCGAGTTGCACCTGACGAAGGAGCACAGTGGCCGAAGTTCTCTCGATGACTTGGTTGCCCTGCCCGGCCCGGAAAAGGTACCCCAAAATGGATTCATTGCCGAAGCCTCCACCAACAAGAAGTGTTTCCGCGCTGGGAAAAAAACTGCAAAAGAAATCGACGTGGGCCCGATTCGAACGGGCGCTCCCGAAGGAACAAGATTTCTAGTCTTGCGCGTTAGACCACTCCGCCACCACGCCTTGGGAGACTTTTCCGCACAGCTCAGGCCTACGAGGCCCAGCACTGCAGGCTGCCAGCGTGCCGCCAAGACGCACATGGCCGCCGCTGGACATTCTTGTCCCCGGTCTGAAGCGCGACTGTGGCTTGGCGTGTCCTGAACTCCAACGTCTTCCATTCCTTCAACCTGTCCTCATCCCTGTGTATCTTCTTGACAACTCCAACGCCCTCCTGCTCGTACACTCGCTCCCGCCCACCACGTACCACCACGATGTTGCATCTTGAATAAAAATTGCTCTTCATTTGCCGCTGACGACCGTTTGCTCCAACCATGTCCAGCATCCTTTCGCTCCTGGGCTGGAGCTTCCTCCCCAATGTACGACCCCTCCGAGCCCCCTCCTTCACGTCCATCCCTTGAAATACTCACACCCATATCCGCACAGCTGGTCACAGGATGGGCCCAAACAATCTACTACGGCATCACCATTCGCGCCGGCGACCCCAAACCCCAGCCAGGCACGCCCCGCTACGCCGCTGACCGACGACGCATCCACATCGCCGTCGTAACCCTCTACCTCCTTTACACCATCTACGAAGCTGACTACGAGCTCCAACGAGCCGGCACTTTCTACACCGACCTGGGCGTGCCCCTAACCGCCACCGACCGCGAGATCAAATCCCGCTTCCGCCGCCTCGCCGCCCTGTACCACCCGGACAAAGCCGGCGCTGCAGGCTCCGCCGGCCCCGGCGGCGGCGGCCCCGGCGCGGGCCAGTCGCCCGAGGAAATCAACGCCTACTTCATGCACCTCAAAGCCGCGGCCGACACGCTCACCGACCCGGCCAAGCGCTTCGCGTACGAGCGCTTCGGCCCGGACATTCTCGGCTGGCAGCGGTGCGTCACGGTCCGCGACTTCGTCGCGCGCGGGGCGCAGGCGCTGCTGCCGTACTACGCCGTCGCGGCGCTGTTCATGTACGGCCTGGGCCTGCTGGGGTATCTCGACTGGGGGCGGTACGAGCGGTGGCTGGTGCTGGCCGTGGTTTTCCTCTTCGAGACGCACACCGTCACGCGCCCGACGTTCCCGCCGGTGCTGGCAAAATTCGTCAACCCCCTGATGACCACCCTCCTCCGCCGCCCGCCGTACCTGCCCTTCCAAGCTGTCTCGCTCGCGCGCAAGCTCAGCGTGACCATTTACATTGCCTTTTCGCAGATCGGCCCCCTCCTGGGCGCGGACACGAGCACGGGGCAGGTGATTGTGCGGAGGAAGGGCGGGGACGACGAGGTGGCGCTGAGGCAGGGCTTGGATCGGCTGGAGCAGGCGGTCAAGAGGCTCGATGCGGACGCGGCGCGCCTGTTGGAGACGGAGATGGCGCCGTTTATGGGCGACGAGGAGATGCGCGGGACCGTGGCGGCCAAGGTCAAGGAGTGGCTTGTGCAGAATACCATTCGGTCGGATCCGATGGTGAGGGATGCGCTGGGACGGTCGTTTGCGAAGCGGAGGATGGATGCACCGGCGGGGGCGAGAGGGACGAGGTGAAGCGTTTAAGTTGTCAATGGTTTGGGGGATGGGAGGCTTGGAACGGGTTGAAGTTTTTTGTATCGCAATTTGGCGTTGAGGGAGACAAGCGATGGCGTTTGGAATAGAAATGGTCCATGAATCGTTTACGCTGTGTCTCCATCTTGAGCGAAGTCTTGTGCAGACAGGCCAGGTCAGATCTGGTCAAAGCTAGAGAATTATTGATATATTCGAGCGCTCGACCCGTTGTAGCGTTCAGGTCGAGGCCCGCAGGGTATATCAGCAAGCCATGCTGTGCGCGTCTCTTGATGAGGCGGCAAGTTGGCTCAATGGGCTCATTGGCTGAGGCCCGTCGTTGTCCCGGCCAAGGTGTCACCTGTGTCTCGGTTTATCTGGACTCTTTCCTTCAACGCTGTTTGTCACGTGTTTTTCAATGGCTATTCTACCCTGGTGTAACTCGATCTCCTGTCGAGTGAGGAGCAAAAGGATGTCGAGGTTAAATCATAGAGTTCTTGATGGCTCAATGAACAATAACCCTCTGGCAAGCAACGTAATGAGCATGCCAATTCATGAGAAGCACCTAACCAAGAAGCATGCAAAAAGCCTCCCCCACCCACAAGATAGCCACCCCAAGAAGCACCCTCTCAAGCAAGCATTGTGTCCAAGTATGACCAGTTGCCTCCCCTATGCAGCGCGCCACCCAGAGAGACATACCGTGTCATACCTCCCCTCACAAATCCTTTTCCAAAGTCGTAACGCCATCGCGCTCATCAATTAATCAAGTCAATCCATAGCCTTCCTTTTCATCGCACCACCCCCCCTATTTCCCAAGAACTTCTCCAACCCCTCCACCTCCCCCACCAACTTCCCGAACCCCTCCCCCTTGGCCTCGCACTCCCCAATCTTGATCACCGCCCCGACCAAATCATGCGTAATCCCCTCCCCGACGACGCTATCCTTCTTATACTCTGGATGCTTGGCCACAAAGTTCCGAATCCAATGCGCCGCGGTCCACAGCTCCCCACTCGCCCGTTTGCGAATCAAATCCAGATACCTCGCTAACCGGCAGCGCGTCGTGACGTCCACGTTGACGCTGTCGAGATAGCTTTCCACGAGGGGGATGAGGCCGGGGAAGTCGTCGTCCGCGTAGTCCTGGTCCTTGAGGGATTCAGCTTCGGCGGGGACGTTCGCCGCGGTGGATCTGGCGTAGGCGGTGCCGTTGATGATTTCGTTGACCGTCATGAGCCGGTACTCGTCCTCGACGGGGCCGACGGGAGTGGGCGGACGGCTTGCCGCGGCGGCGCTGGTTGGGGTGGAAGCGCCGGAGGGAGAGCCGCGGCGAGAGGGACGGGTGGCGGGCGGGAAGAGGTTGCGGCGGAAGTAGAACCGCTTGGTCAAGACCGCGTCGCGGGCGTGGGCGGTTTCCATGTTCTCATCGACCTTCTTGATGGGGATGTAGAAGTTGAGGCGGTAGCTGAGGATTACGCGCGTAATGAGCACCATGAAGACAGCGAAGGCGGCGTTCTCAAAGTCGGTGACTTGGATCTCCATGGGGCGGAACTCGACACGCCAGCCGATGCTGTTATCCGCCGGAGGGGGCTTGAAGCGCATGTGTTGCCAGTTGGTGCTCTGAATGTTTTCGAAATGATCCGTCTTGGTGAGGTCGAGCTCCTGGAGGTCTTCGGCAAAGATGACGAGGGGGTCGCGAATGAACAAGTGGGCAAAGTGAGTGGCCAGGAGATCATCCATTCCCCCGTCGAGCAGCTGCTGCTTGATGTCCGGATCGATGACGAGATCAGGGTCAAGGTACTCGGGCCGTAGCCTCGGGTCCTCAGAAATATACGTCGAGTTGGACGCATAGCGAGACTTGGGTATCCGCCAGCGAGACTTCTCAAGGGGCTATGGGTCTTCAGTTAGCTAGGCAATCTTCACCTGGCAAAGGAGTGACAACCTACCTTTTCGCCCAACTCCTCAGCCGTGCGGTCATCCACCGCCTTGCTGATCTGGTTCCACCTCACATCCGTGTCGGCAAGGAAGCCCTTGTACACAGGAGTCGCCGCAGTGAGAGCCAACATGATGGGCCCTAGCGGGCTGAGCTGGTCATACATCTGGCGGCCTTCGGTCAGGTTCTTGGCTTGGAAGGTGATTTGCAAGCAGCAGCTGCCCATTCCAAAAGCCATGGCATCCATGTGGATGAAGTTGTCCGGAGCGGCGCCGTTGCGGACGTCATCATCCTCAGGCCAGTTGTGAAGGTCGTAGTTCACGGTGGGATCCTTCCACGGCCAGGGCGTGTTCTCGTCACGGAAGACGGGCACATTGACCTGGACCTTGCGGCCACGGCGGGAGCGGATGTTGGCGGCCAGCGTGGGGAAGCGGATATGCGGGTTGGCAATCTCGTCGGGGACAAACTGAGATCGTAACTTGGGGCCCGATACTGGATAGTAAGGGTCCGTGAAAACTCCGGGGCAACCTAGCCGAGGGAACGTTGTCAAGGTGATAGGATACTCGCTCGGCCTCATGTGGTCCTTGGCGATGCACCTCCTGAACATGGTCAGCAAAAGTCAACCGGCATGGTTGTTGACCTTTCCGTACCTTAGCTTCATGTTCGACTCGACCTCCAGCAGCTCCTTGAACTCGATGCCCCATGGTTTGCCTGGGGTGGCCTCGAGCATGAACCTCCCGAACTCAGGGTGGAATACCGGATTGGGCTGGCTGGACCTATAGGAACAAGAGTGTTAGTGTCTTGTCAAGAGATATGGCACTGTTTGAGTGGGAGCATTACTTGTAGCCATTCGCGTCTGGTGTAGGAGAACATTTTCTCTGAGCAAGTGACTTGTCCTTTGCCAAGGCGTCGAGGATGTCTGCCTGCCTCAATGACAGCAAGACCTTGGGGTCGTCTTTGTCATATGTAACGACGAGGTACTCA
Source organism: Mycothermus thermophilus (assembly GCF_041956435.1). Taxonomy (NCBI): domain Eukaryota; kingdom Fungi; phylum Ascomycota; class Sordariomycetes; order Sordariales; family Chaetomiaceae; genus Mycothermus; species Mycothermus thermophilus. The sequence continues at coordinate 1,458,113 of NW_027191433.1, read as the reverse complement.
ACCTATTAGACCGCCGTAAGCATGAGAAGAGACGCAGAAGAACATCACATGAACATGAACCCACCTCATCACCCCAGAGCATGGCATCCCTCTCCTTGCCCTTCGCTTTGTTCCAGATCTCAAGCAGTTGCTAGACACGGATTGGTCAGCCACACAAGCTGCTCATCGGACGGAACGGCTCGAGATGAGACATCCGAGTCGGATACCCCTGATTCGGCAGTAGACGATACCGGGAGATGGACCATACCTTGATACCCCATTCCCGAACGAGATGAGCCTGTTTCTGGGCTTCCGGCCAATCCAGAGCCGTTCCCAGCGCGCTGGCCGCAGGAGGTCAGTATTGCGTCATTCAAATGTGGATTGATGCTATGCCGGGACGGGCGAGGTGGGGATGTACCTACAGGAGACCCATTGTCAACGACGACCGCGGATACTACGACTCCTGAAGAGGCTGTATGTCCCAGAGCAGTTCTGATCCAACCGAGAGGAAAGTGTTAGAAGCCCAGGAGGCGGTCAGACGGAGCACAAGCCGGAGGTGCAGTGTGTGTACTTCAAGCCAGAGCCGCTACGCCGGAACCTGGAGAGATCTTGAGGGCTTCTTGGAGGCAGTCGAGGTGTCGGCACTTTGATCCTCTCTCGGACAAGACGAGGCTACCGTTGTGATGGCGTCGAGGACCAATGGCCGGCAAAGAGGCGACGGAAGCAGCCAATCGTGAGAGAGACGAGTGACGTAAAAGGACGTTGAGGTGTAAGTGAGCCGCGTGAGTTGCTCTGGCCGCCACGAACAACAAGGTAGATGATGCCGTCACCAGCTCTGAACTTGCACAATAATGATCGTCGTTGAGAAGTGAAGGTGACGACTGAAAAGGTAGAGAACCAGCGTTCTAGCAGCCTGTCCTTCCCTCCTTCACGAGCCTTCAGGAGTCTCCGGTCAACCTGTTCCTCTTTACTTGAACACGGCGATACAGTTTGCGAAAGCCCCCCCACGTTGACAGCCTCGCAGCCGGTCACTGTCTTGGCGAGTTACCGCGAATCAGACTTGACGATGGTGTGGACGAAGTTGCGGGTGCGAAGGCGTCATGCAGAGCACGTCACCGTCGCAGCACTCAACTGGAGCAGTTGCCTAGTGGATTATGCCGATTTGCAGATCTAGTGCAGAGAGTGTGTGGGCGAGACCGGGGAACGGATGTTGTTGGCGCCGACGTCTGGATACTGTATGCGTAGGAAGGAGGTCTCCGGTGGTTGACGACGTAGCCCAGGTTCCGGTCGTTCTATCATATGCCCCGTTCCAAGGCCACCGAGACTAAAAAACCAAGTTCCAACGCCGCAATCAAGAAATTTAAATGGCGCGGATTCTGGTTTAGTAATGCATCACGCCCTTCGGCCACGGAGAGATTTTGAGCGGGCGTCTGCCAGGCGATCTGACAATAATACGTAGTAACCGAGCTAGAGGAAAAGCAACCTCCCAAAAACGGAGAACGAGATCCGTCGTGAGGCTCGTGGGGGTGGACAGGAACGAAATAATCCGTAGACCGAGCGGAAAGAGTTTGGTTTCCTCAAGAAAAGCCCTGCTGGACGGCAAGGTACCCGGGGCCATGATCAAGCTTTGTCCTTGTGGGGGTGTTCGGCTTTCCAGGGTGGATGCGATGAACATGAAGCATTGTTTGCCGCCGGGACGGTCCAGGCGTCCACCGCCACTGTAACATATTGCACATCCATCCGACGCAGAGATCTTGCTTGGTTCATCGGTTGGAATCGGACATAGGGAGGTTGTCGAAGTTGGAACCGTCAGCGCGTTCAAGCTAACTGCACACGCCGCGTGGGTCTTAGCGCTTGCTTAGAAATTGGAATTTGAACGTGGTGTGGAATGGCATGCCGCAGAAAACGTGCTCGGTAACCCTCGGAGCAGGTGGAAGTAAAGCTTTTTCTCCGAGGAGCTTTCAGCTCTTGGATGGGTTGTAGAAAGGAAAGAAGGCAAAAGTTTGCTTGTGCAATGCCAGAGCTTCATTCTTTACTTGGGTTGTTCTTTCTCAGCTTCTAGTTTCGCTTTCCCTTGTGTCTTCGATTCTAATTGCCGAGACAATGACATACCCGAACAGGAAGTCAGGTCCTGGTGATCGTTGCGGCGTTGCCCCGCATATTTTTTTCTTCGTCTTGAGCGGGGCAGTGCCGATAAGATAAACAATGTCTGCCGAATATCTACCAACCCTAACCCTGCACTCATCATCCGCTGGACAACCCGTCTCAACTCTCAACCCTTGACGATTCAACAACTGGAACTCTCACAAGCAAATGCCATTCAAGATCACACAGAAATGTCTCACTCAATTAAGATCTCAATTGGATACTCATGATTAACCAGACATATTGATACAGTGTACACACAACTGCCTCCCAAGTATTCAACTCTGCCGAGTGTTACCTCTTCCCTGTTTCCCTGATATTCCATTCTGTCACGTTCATTTTGAGCATCTCTTCCCGTTCCACCCAACAATAGAATACAACTCGAAAACTCAAAAATATGAGTTCTTGAAAAAAGACAGACTGAACCCATGAACAGATCAACCTTGGCCCCCATCAACTCCGTTCCAATGCATCTCTACAACCATCCCAATGTACAGTATATGCCACACCCCATCCTGAATATGAGTGAACGACACAAACATGAGGGACATGACATGACGGAAAGAAAACTGAAATAAAAAAAAATAAAAGTGAAAAGGTGGGAAAGAAGGTGAAGAAGAAGAAGTAAATGAAGTAAAGATCAAAGAGAAGAGAAATCACCTCACATCCAAATACAAATCCTCCCCCCTCCTCGTCGGCGTCAGCTCCGGCACCCACCCGGGTGTGATGGGCATCGGCCCGAACCGCGCTTCATAATCCTGATTCCCCCTCTTCCCCGGGGCCTGGCCCTGCTGTCCAGCACCGCCCTCAACAACCTCCTTCTTCCACTTCTTGCTGCTGCTGCTATTGCCGCTCTTGCCCGCTCCAGGAAGCGCCTCGCTCTTGAGCGTCAACGCCGCCGCCTTGTCCGGCCCGCGCCGCTTGGCCAGGAGCTGCGACCCCTGCGAGCTGGTCGTGCTGGTCGGGGTGGGGATGTATCCCGCCGATCCGCCAGCGGAGGATTTCGGCTGGTGGGAGGAGGGTTGTTTCTGTTGCTGCTGCTGTGGAAGGGGTGGAAGGGGGTTGTTGTTGTTGGTGTTATTGGACCAAGCAGCAGCCGCAGGAGGAGGAGATTTGACCCGGGATTGCGGAGTGGCAGCCGGGGTTGGGAGGGTTTGGCCGGGCCGGGGAGGATTGAGGGGATAGAGCTGGTACTGTTGCGGAGGGGTTTGATACCGCCGGCTGGAGGGATCGGGGTTTTTGTTATTGTTGGCGGGTAATTCGTAGGGTGGGGTAGGCGGCGGCGGCGGTTGGGTTTGTACGGGTTGCTGGCGAGTCTTGGAGGAGGGTTGGGCGGTGTTCCAGTAGGAGGCTGGGTTACCGATCTGGCGCTGGCGTTGGAGGTACTGGGACTCGAGCGGCGGGGCCGAGCCGGCGCGGATTTCGGGAGATCCGGTGCGGGTTTGAGCTGGGTTGCGGCTCTGTTGGGGCCGGAGGGTTGAGGCTCCGTCCCATGGCTTCCGCTGGCCGGTCTGTTGTTGCTGCAGCTGAGGAGTGACGGTCCTTGCACGGGGAACAGGGCTGGTGGTCTGGCCTCTAAGGCTGGACTGGCTTGGTGGCTGCCACATGTTATACCGATCCGCAGTCTGGCCGTCGTCGTTCCGCTTCTTGATCTTGGGATACGTGACCGGCGATTTCCCAGGGGAGATGGGCGTGACTGGAGACTCAACCACGGGAGACAAGTCAACCTGTCCAACGTTGTCATCACCCTCCGACTCGATCGATGTCACCGAGGCCTGCGACAGCCTGGTGCTGGCTCTCCTTGGCGCACGTCCTCTCGGCCCGCTCCTAGGAGGCTCGCGTTCTTCAGGGGACACCACATAGATGTCCGCCGACGAGATCTTAGCCTTGGGCTGTGCGTTCCTCCCAAGCGACTCCATGCTTGGCGACGGCCGCGTCGAAGCCAAACTGGGGCTCGAATACTGGGCCTCTTTCTGCTGCTGCTTCTGGTCCTTAAAAGCGATAGGCGACCCCAACATCCCCTGCTGGCCCGGCTTCTTGGGCAAGCGGAGCGGCGATGGCGCCGCCTCCGGCGAGAAGTTCGCATACGCCTCCCTGGCCCGCTCCGCCCTTGTCTTGTTGTGCGGGCTCGGCAACTCAACCTCGACCGGCGACCCGGGCACCTCATAGACGGCAGGTTTCGACGCCGGGACAGCGGCGGCGCTGGCACCGCTGGCACCGGGTGCCTTGTTCGCGGAAGAAGTGTTGCGCAAGATCCAGTTGCCACCCCTGTCGGCAAAATAGACGGCGGTGGCCGACTGCGGATCGCTCGGCGGCGGCCGCCAGACGGTTGTTGTGGCCGATGTCGGGTCGATCTCGCCGTCTTCGGCGAACTCGGTCACCACGCTGTCCCTGACAGCAGCCGGCGGCGGGCGGAGGATGGGAGTTGTGGACTGGTTCGGGATGGTGAGGGTCAAGGTCGGCTTCGGTGGGCTGTTGACCTTGACTGGCTCGGCATCGGATGGAGGTTCGATGACGAATTTGGGAGCGTCTCGGACCCTCGACGCTTGTGTCTGAGCCTGGGGGGCGGCAGCAGATGAAGATGTGGCGGCGGTGGCGGCAGCTGTAGCGCCGGCGGGTGAAGGGATCGTGATCTCTCTCACACGTGCTGCTGCTGGACGGGGCGGGGGAGTGGAAGCCGACCCTGAGGGCGCTGCTGGTGGTGCCGGCCTTACCATCACACCACCCCGAGCGGTTGTTGGTTGCAGGCCCAGACCGACAGTAGCACCGCGAGGGATCTGTGGCTGCCAATGAGGATACAACGGGTCATGCGAAGTCTGAAGCTTGGGGATCGGGGCAGAGATCTCCATATCCGGGGTTCCATCCGCCTTCTTCTTCTTCTTTTTCTCTCCCGGACTCCCCGAGTCCTTAATCTTGAAAAAGCCGCTCTCCTCCAGATCACGGAACCTCCTCTTCCTCAGGCACCTTGCCAGGAGGATGAGCAGGATACCAAGGATCACGCAAGCAACGCTGCCGACCACAATGCCCGTAATCTGAGCATTACTGAGCTTCGGCGGATCAGGCGCATCGTCGGGGTTGGTCGTTGCAACCGGGCGACGAACACGAGTCGTAGTAGCACCTCCCGGCAGAGAACTGGTCGCGGACTCTGACGGGATCAGGTTTGTCAATGTTGACTCTTCCGTCGGGAGAGTAACCGTCGGTAATGAGGTAGTAAGGACGAGCGAGGCTGAGGCCCTCGTAGACGTCTGGATTGTGGTCGGTACCACCAATGGCCCGGTCTGTGTCGAGTCTTGGATAAGGGTGGCTTGGAGGGCTGTATGAGTCCGAGGCGCGGCATTTGTCACGTCCTCGCACATCAGCAATGCCGTCCTTATGGCGTTGTCTGTGTGTCCTCAGTTAGCATCCGTATGATCCTCCATACTTCCCAGCACAGAGGTAATGAAGACAACATACTGATATTAATTTGTCCCTTGCAGGCCCCATACTCGCCCTCGCCCTTGACACACGACGCAGCAGCCTCTCCGAGGGTATATCCGGAGCTCCCGCGCTGGCGGCAGAGACACACCTGGGTGGGAGAGTTGCCGCATATCCCAAAGTCGTCGGCGATGAAGGACTGGAAGCATTTTTGCGCGCAAAACGGCACGAAGCTGAGGATATCGGAGGAGATGTTGGTCGTCTGGGCCGTCGTAGCGGCAGCGGCGAACAGCGTCGTCCATACCCCCAGGCGTAATAATGACGGCCTGTCTGCCATCCTCCCGAACACCATCTTAAGGCCAAAGTCAGCCACGAAACCAGGGGTTTCTTCCGTTGAAAAAAGAAGACTCCCTGGCGCACCTCAGAGCTTTAGTCCATCTGTCCCCCGAGGGTGGAGGAATAGTCGAAGCCTGATCGATGACGACGGCGGCGGCGTTCCCACGAATGGTAGCACCACTAGCAGTGATTGCCACCGTGTTGCATGCCGGTCGGAGGCCTGGCGGTAGTAGGGCCGGCCGTTTGTTGTGGCCGGTGGCTGATGCGAAGAAAGTGGGAGAGGTATACGTAACAGGGTGGTTGTCCGAACCAGGCCTTAGAGTTTATACATTAGAAAGAGATGTCCAGCATCTCATGGATCGTCTTTCGGAGATTATGCGTCTATGGTATTGGAGAAGGCCGAAAACGGGGAAACGATGGTGTGTGTAAGTGGGATCGTCTATGCGCACTCGAAACTCTCTTCCAGGGGCAAGTAAGTGGTACAATTACACGGAGTAGGTGATGGAATGAGTGATGGAGGGAAGAACCAAACGGGAAACCCAACTCCCGAGAAGACTTGAAACGAGAGAACAAGTGACGAAACTGAAAAACAGGATGTGATGGGAGCAAAAAGGAGTGTGTAGAATCGGCCACGAAAAGCGGCCCCCAGGACGCTTTTGTTTGCCGCCGTCCACGTCCCCTCGGCGTGGATGAGCCATGAGCCCATGAAGAAAAGGCGTCATGGGTGTTGGTTGCGGCGATCCACATACAGCCCGGCTTCCCGCCCAGCGCTGCGCGAACGTGCAGCTATACTACCTGAGGTTAACCACACCCCCCTCTCGGGGTGTCATCCCACACCACAACCGCAGCCACACACTCTCCCCATCCTCCCCAGGCCGGACAGGGCTACAACATCGGAACCACGTCCGGCGAACCGGTCAAACGACCTTTGCCGCGGACCAGCGTCGGCCGACCTGACAACCGCGAGGACTCTCCTCACGGCAGCTAGCGTGGAGATGTGGCCCTGCGCGGCGTAGCAGGCGGCACAAGCCACGGACACGGGCGGTGGAAGTCGGGGGGAGGGGGAAGTTTACGCAACGTGGTGACGTCTGTTTGCAGCATGGCACTTGGTATGAGACGCCAAAGCCGTGAAGGCACATGTGGCACGAACCGCATCACGAACACGTCCTGCAGTAGGTTTGAAAGCGGGGGCTACTTTAGTCAGGGGAACAGCAGACATCCGTGGAGGAGCTGGGCGGGGGAGAGCTGGATAGCTGGATATGGAATTCAATCAACCTCGAACAACAACGCCAGGCTTGAACAGAACCGAGTGGATGACAAAAAAAGCTGGAGATCGTCCATAGAACGACATGGGTGCACGTCGATGGCTCCAACAAACGGGTCCTGGGCTTCTGGCCCTGGTCTCAACCCCGCGATTGGCCGGGCTGCGCTTAAACCGACATGTCGCTAGGTCCGCGCAATCCAAACGCTCGTCCAATCCGTCCGCCACCACCGCCAACAAAAAAGAAACCAGGGCTTTCCTCGGAAGAGGAGAGTGAGGCGCAGACAGATCACCTGCATGCCTTTTTGCAAAACTTCGGCCCGGACATGACCATGGCCTCGTGGGGAGGGCTTCGATGGAAAACTCGGGTTACTTAGGTGGATGGAGATTCATCTGGGGAATAGCCGAAGACGGACGAACGACCTGAGGGGGAGGGGTGTCTATAGCAACCTGGGTTAAGTTCTCACCTTCAAGCAAGCCTTACCTAAGCGAGCAAAAGGGCCCAACAGTTCCATCAGCAGCTCTATTCTTGACCACCCTCCAGACCAAATACCGCAAAACCCCAACGGACAACGCAGCATCCATCATCCCTCTCTGGAAACCCAAGGCTCTTTTTGCGGCAGCCCAACGTGTCTTTGCAGCAAAAGCAGTACCAGAAGCAGCAGAAGCAGCATCAGGAGGGTAGCGTTGCGCTTTGCTTCGCCCCCCTTCCACCGCTCTTACACTCTCCCGCCAATGGAACAAGCGCGCGCGCGCTTGTGGTCCTGAGTCGGCGGCTAAAATTGGCGGCTTGCAGATCGATTGGCCGCGCTGACAGATCTTTTGGCGCATGAGTGCGCGCGTGATTGGTCACAACCAGGGATTGTATGGGCTCGCCAATCGGGCGCTAAAAACGGGGATCGACAGGGGGTTGGACGAATCAACGGTCGGAAGGGAGTGAGATGTCACGTGAGCTGCTCGGCATGATGTGGCGGTGGGGGAATGGGCATGGTTCTTTCATCTGTCGAACGAACTCGACGATGCCCAGAGTGAGGAGGCTCTGATTGAGATATTGGTGGTTTATTTCCGTTGATAGTTGCTCATGCTTTCAACACCCAACGGCTGGCGGTTCCGAGAGACTTGGCAAGGGTGTCGGTTAACTACGGATCAGAGCCGTCTACTAGGGACTCTGTATTCTGCATGGAATTCTTCATCGTCGCCTCGTCCCATTCATTCCCTTGCAGCTGTTCCACCCTCCGGCCAGGACACACCCACCCACCTCATCCCATCTCACGGCCGGCCACCTAGGTCCCAGCCCGCCTTTCTCGTCCCACTATGCAAGGTACAGTAGGGCTGAAGAGACAGTCCAACATCGGATGATCCAACTACGAGTACGAGTGGGTACGGTGTAGGTCTCTAGCCGCGGCCACTGCTGGCCAAGCGCCGACAGAAGAGGAAGGGGGTGGGATAGGGGTCCATCACCGTGTCAACCGCGACAGAGCTGCACAGCAGAATCTTTGTGATACACCTAACGGTTCGTCCAGTCTGCATATGAAATGCCGAACCCGGCGCCAATTCCCGGCCCGGATGTGACTCAACTCGAGCCTCTTCCGTTGTGTGCAACACCATCAATTTACATCCTTCAAAGCACAATGGTACTAAGGGCTCAACAAGTCCCATCCTGACTAGTTGGTATCTGAATTTTGCTGCCTCTCCCTTAGCACAACAGTAACACAACGCGAAGAGGACGGCTCCCTTCAAGAGAGCTCCATCACACACGCCGTTTACAGGTTTCATTCCCATTCCCATCTAGCCATTCCCGGCCCGTGGTGATTTCGTCGCCATCTCATCCATATTCCTTATTGCCATTTTCTTTCCCATGCTCCTCCACCAACATCACATGCAATGTATATCCTTACATTAATCACCGTACCCTGAGCAGCGGATTCCTCACTCCCGCCTCAAGAGGACGCACAAATCCCACATACCTTAGCGGCCGAATCCCTAGGCCGACTTGTCGGTCGCGCTGGGGGCATAGTCGGGACGTGCGCGGCTCGACTTGATGACATCCTGGACCTTCTTCTCGGTCGCATCCCAATCATCCGGCGACAGCTGGACCAGGTCGATGCCGTAGTAGTCGGCGATCTGCGACAGGGCTTCGAAGCTCTTACGATCGTAGACAAAGCTGATGCTGACACCGACACGGCCGAACCGACCCGTGCGCCCGATGCGGTGCAAGTACGTCTCCATGTCGGGTTCCTCGCGGCCCCGCACCATCTTCATCGGAATGTCGTAGTTGATCACCATGGACACGCTCGACACGTCGATGCCGCGCGCAAGCACGTTGGTCGTGATGAGCACCTTGGACTTGCCCAGGCGGAAGTCATCGAGAAGCGCGTCGCGGTTGGCGCCTTCGTGCGCACCGTGCAGAACAGACACCTTGTGGCCGTCCGCTTCCATACGACGTTGGATCTCGTTGGCACTCTCGCGAGTCTGAAGGGAGATGCAAGTTAGATTGCTTCTCCAACACATATCTCCATGTACAGCATGATGGACGTACCTTGACGAAAATGACAGACGAGCCGATCGTCATAAGACCATAAAGCTTGCACAGAATGTCGTATTTCTGAGACTCGTCCGGGCAGTCCATGTACATCTGAGAAATGCCCTTCACGGTGAGCTCCTGGTGCCGGAGTTTGATTTCGTTCGCGTTGGGCGCAAACTTCCTGGCGTAGTTCATGACCTTGTCGGGGAAGGTGGCCGAGAACAAGAGAACCTGAATGTTCCGTGGCAAGAGGCTGGAAGAGTCAGTACGTTAGCTGGCTGCTGAATCGACAATTGAAGGACAACGTCGCAGAGTTACACACTTCTTAACCCGAATGCACTGATCACCCAGACCCTGCTGGTCCAGCATGTTGTCGGCCTCGTCGATGACAAGGACCTTGAGCTGTGACACGTTGAACTGCCTGCGCTTGATGGAGTCCATGACGGTGCCCGGGGTGCCGACGACGATGGCTGCCTGAACGCCCGTCTCGCGGGAGATTTCGCCGGGGATGGCCGCTTGGACGTTGAGGTTATCGCAGAATCGTCCTATGGTCTGAATAACACCCTGGATCTGACGGGCAAGCTCTCTGCTGGGAGCAAGGAGCAATGCCTGTGGCGTTGTGGGCTTGCTGAGGTCGACGCGGGAAAGGACGGTGAGGACGAAGGCGGCGGTCTTGCCGGTACCCGACTGCGACTGGGCGATCATGTTGGTGGGAGGGTCGCTGAGCATGAGCGGCAGGGCCCTGGCCTGGATCTTGGAGGGTTTCTTGAAGTTGACCGCGAGAAGGCCGTCGAGGATGGGCCTCGACAGCCCGAGCTCGTCGAACGAGGTAATGCCCGAGTGCAGCGGACTGTCCTTATCAGCCTGCAGGTCGGCGAGCTTCACCTCGACCTCGTATGACGTCTCGATGAGACCACGCTGCACGCCGTCGTCGACATTATCCTCGGCGGCGGCGGCATCGGTCGCGGTAGCCGGCGCGTCGTTGACGGGCGTCTCGGCGGGTTTCGTGATGCGACTCGCCAAGTCGGCCATGGCGATTGCTGGACTTTGGATGGAAGGGATGAAGGGAGATGGAAGAAAGAAAAAAATGTCTGAGAACCGACCCCGAGTAGCAAAGGACGGGAGATCAATGCATGAACGGGGGACTGCTGCAGTCTTCCGAGCGGGTAGATTGTCTTGGTGCCCGGTCCGCCACAAAAAGTTACCTACAGAGCAGAAACCTGAGTCTTGGGGAGCTCAGAAGGGGATCATTGATGGTGGGGCTGAGATTGGGCGTTTCCTCCCCTCCTCCCCGCAGTTGCAGGCTGGAGGATTGTGGTGGGGCTTAGCTGGACCCACGGTGTTTGTTCGCTAAACCGAAATGGGTGAATTATTGTCGGAGAAAGGCTTCCCATACAATTTATCACTGCAACCAAGGTCCGTGAATTGCACATTTACTGTAAATCTTACACTTCCATGCGGTATTACCACCCAATCGTGGACAGCTACACGTGCTCAGCCTGCTCCTGCGGCTGCCAACGGTCCTGCCACAGCGAAACAGTGGACCGCACCTAACCCTGTCTCAGGAGATCCCGTTCCTCCTGTTCCCTTCCCGGCGGCTCGTGGCATCCATTTCTTCCGGAGTAGCCCCTCCAAAGACCCGCGTTAACTGTTGTTGTACCTGGATCGGATGTCCCGCAGCAACCTTGCTCAGGGCAGGTTACGTCAACCCTGGCACGACACCTTGCTGCCCTGATCATCTCGCCATCCAGCGTCCCCTGAGACCGGACAACCTCTGTATGTTAACAAGGCTGCGTCACACTCTGTTCATGCACACACCCGGGCGGTTTAGAACCGCGGAAGCCCAAGGGAACAATGGCTGAGGTGGACGCTATGCCGACCTTCGGGTCAGAGCTCAAGGTGAGCCTCTCCTCCTTTACCCCTTTCCCTCTAAGACGCCCAACCGGTGCTAACGAGGAGGATGGGGTAGGATGGCTTCAAGCCTGCCAGCGCCTGGGTCGCCAACGGCATTGCCTGGCTTGACGATATCCAGGCCTTCTACCGCGAGCGAAGTGCCATAGAGAAGGAGTATAGCGCAAAGCTCAACGCCCTGGCCAAGAAATACTATGAGAAGAAGACACGCAAATCGGCGAGCCTGAGCGTTGGAGATTCTCCAACCATGACTCCAGGCTCTCTTGAGAGGTAACCACGGCCTCCCCCTGGACACACACACAATGCCCCCCGAAGAGGACATGCTGGCTGACTGGGCGCAACCCATACCAGTGCTTCCCTGACCACCTGGACCACACACCTCACGACTCTCGAAGCGCGGGCCGACGAGCACGAACGCTACGGAAATGAGTTGATCACCAAGGTGGCAGAGCCTCTCAAGCAGATGGCAACCCGCTTCGAGGAACTGCGTAAACGGCACGTCGAGTACGCCGAGAAGCTGGAGAAAGAACGGGACGCATCGTACGCCGAGCTGCGCAAGATGAAGGGCAAATACGACGCCGTGTGCCAGGAGGTCGAGAGCAAGCGCAAGAAGACCGAGTCGGCCTTTGACAAGGCCAAGGCCCAGAGCAGCTTCCAACAGCAGGTGCTCGAGATGAACAACGTGAAGAATACGTACATTATCGCCATCAACGTCACCAACAAGCAGAAGGAAAAATACTACGACGAATATCTGCCCGAGGTTATGGACAGTCTACAGGATCTTTCCGAATTCCGCACCATCAAGCTGAATGGCTTGTGGACTCTGGCCACAGAGCTAGAGTCCACCATGCTGCGAAATAGCACAGACCAGATCAGCCGCCTGGCCCAAGAAATTCAGAGAAACCTGCCGCACCTAGACTCCATGATGTACATACGCCACAACATGGGCGCATTCCAGGAGCCCCCGGATAAGGTCTTCGAGCCGAGCCCCGTGTGGCACGATGACGGTGCCATGGTGACTGATGAGCCTGCCAAGGTGTACCTGCGCAACGTGCTCAACAAGTCCAAGAGCCAGCTGGGAGAGCTGCGTCGCGAGGCTGACAAGAAACGGCGCGAGGTCGAGGCTATGAAACGGACCAAGCAGAAGATCCGCGAGGGCACTGAGAACAAAGACGAGGTTGCCGTGGTGTCTCAAATCTTTGCCCTACAAGAGGAGCTTCACCAGGTGGAACGGAAGCGCCTGACGGCCGAGGTCGAAACAACTACCATCACGTCAGCCGTTGGCGATGTCACTCTGGGCGCAAAAAACCACAACTTCAAGTCCCAGACCTTCAAGATCCCCACCAACTGCGACCTGTGCGGTGAGAGGATATGGGGCCTGTCAGCCAAGGGATTTGACTGCCGCGATTGCGGCTACACGTGCCACAGCAAGTGTGAGATGAAGGTTCCGGCCGAATGCCCCGGCGAGGTATCTAAGGAGGAGCGTAAGAAGTTGAAGCAGGAGCGGCAAGAAGCAGCCAACGCACTGCTCAAGCCGTCCGGCCCGCCGGAGCACGTTGCTGAACTACCTGGGCTTAGCCGTTCCGATACCACGGCATCAGCTACTTCCGGGTACGCCGCCAGTTCTGCAAGGTCCATGACGGGGACGGTTGAGGAGCCAGCGGCTGCGGAAACGCCAGCTTCAACCACCACCGCTTCGTCAACCCGGCCCACGAGCACCACGTCCGCGCCTAGAAGGCGTGTCATGGCTCCACCCCCGGCTCAGTACATCAGCGAGCTACCAGGAAGCACGCCAAATGGCTCATCGCAGCAGGAGCAGCAGAAGGCAAAGATGTTGTACAAGTTTGAGGCTGCCGGACCGGGAGAGCTGACTGTGCCCGAGGGCCGGGATCTCGTCATATTAGAGCCTGATAGTAAGTCTTTTTATCTCTGCTTCTCCTACCACGGTTCGGAACTAACGTGTCTTCATCAGATGGCTCCGGCTGGGTCAAAGTCCGCGCAGGCTACAAAGAAGGTCTCGTCCCTGCGAGCTACATCGAGATTGTCACCCCCTCTGCACCCACGCCCGCCGCCCTCGCACCGCAACACACAGGGCAGTCGGTGTATTCTACGCACAGCGCCTCGTCCATAGGCACATCAGCAACCACGACGGCAGGAAAGAAGAAAGGACCAGCCGTCGCCCCCCGCCGCGGCGCCAAGAAACTCAGGTATGTCGAGGCGCTGTACGATTACACCGCCCAGAGCGACGCGGAGCATAGCATGGTGGAGGGAGAGAGGTTTGTGTTGATCAAGGAGGATCCGGGAGATGGTTGGGCCGAGGTGGAGAAGGGCGGTGTGACGAAGAGTGTGCCGGCAAGTTATTTGCAGGAGGTGCAGTAAGGAGCTTGAGGGGTTGGGGCTGGATTGGCAACGGGCTCTGATATGTGCGATTGCCTGGAACACAGCTGGCTTTGATTCAGGCGGCTGGGATTGGGGAATTGCCAGCGAGGAGTTGCTTATGAGCAGTGACGCGTGCGCTTGTTGTTGGTCGTTATTGCATGGACAGCAAGCATGGCGTGGTGTCTCCAATGGGTTCTTGAGGCAGGATATTTCCAGTTTCCGTTCAGTATTAGCATGCGTGTTGGGGGCTACCCGGCGTTTGAGGTGGTTTTATCTATCAAATGGGTCCACATTGCCTTGACTTGGGCTGTGTTGACTTTTCTCTTGTTGGTGTTTACCCATTCTGGGCTGTTGACGGCGGAGCTTGATCGGCCATGTCAATTGTCTGAGGTGGTGGTGGCCTAGGACAAGATAAGGAGGTTGGCTGGATGAATGCCCTTGTTCTGTTGGCCGTGGCTTGTATGTTCGTTCCTCTCTCATCAAGTCGTGAGCACTATCATAGCCCAGATCCAACATGGTATTTCTTCACGTATCATCTCAAGTGATGCCCCGTCCTTCCATCCACCACAGCCCTCCTGTTTTCCTATCCATCTTTCCAACTCCCTTCAGGGCCAGTCACAGCTCTTCGCAATCAACTCGGCAAACTTCTCCAACCACCGCTTATCAACCTCATCAAACCCGTTCACCACGGCACAATCTACGTCAATAATCGCCACTACCTTTTTCTTCTCCTTCCCTTCCCCATCAGCCCCGTCCTCAGAAGAGGAGGTGTCAGGAACCAAGATAGGAACGACAATCTCGCTCCTGCTCGCGCCGTCGCACGCGATGTGGCCGGGAAAGGCATCCACGTCGGGCACGAGCTGGGTCTGCTGTGTCGCGGCCGCCGCGCCGCACACCCCACGCCCGAAGGCGATGGTTTGGCACGCCACTTTGCCCTGGAAGGGACCCAGGATAAGTTGCGGCTTGGACGGCGGGGAGAGAGGGTCCAGCGTGTAGAAGCCGGCCCAATTCACCTGGTTGCTCGGTGAGGGGAGAGAGTGGTAGGCGTGCCAGAGGAGGGCGGCGGCGTTGGAGAGATTGCTGGTGAGGGTGGGTTAGTAGATGGATAGCTAGGTGCTGGTGGATGTTACTTCGCGACAAGGGGGGTTGGAGATGTAGCTTGGCCTTGTACATGAGATGGGCCGGGCTATGGGGATAGGATTGGTACATACCAGACCTAGAGAACATGTCAGCATCTGTTGCTGGATGTAAGGGGGGAGGTGAGTGGGAGGACATACCCAGTTTCTCTGCTCAAAGAACAGGCCCTCGGCCTGGTCCAGAACCTGTTGGTAGGCCTCCTCCTTGGTGATGCCCTCGGCGAATGTAGATGCGTCGGCGTGGACCTGAGAGGATGTGTCAGTCTCTGAGGCCTCATGTTCTCTAAGGGGTTACAGACCATGTTGAGGTCTATTTGTCTATTCTGGACACAGCACCAAGACGAAATTCTGGTGATTGGTTTGAGAAGAGATCCAAGCTAAGATGACAGTCTGAAAAGAATACGTGCCCTTGAAAGTGACGTTAAGTTTCGGTTTATTCTCAAGCAGTATAATTCGCAAAGGGCTTCAGCAGAAACTCTCACTTTCTTGTTCGGGTTGAAGTCTTATTCGAAATGCAACCTCACCCAAAACACTACTGCTTCCAACCGGTGGGTCTCGCAATTGCGCAATTCCCGCATCCCAATTACACCATCATGAGAAAGACTCACAAAATATGATCAAATGTCATCAATCCAAGAGCGAAGTGCAATAAATATTGAGATTTTCTAAGCTATGGGCTTGATAACCTTGTGTTGATGTGGTGGGTGGTTGGTTGTATGGGCAACATGGGTGGATGCGTTTGTATGACATCATTTTCAGGTTGCAAAGTTGAGCTCTCAAGCAAATGACAACAGTGGATATGTGAAGATCCAACCAAATTACATTCCAACGTAGAACCTTTTAGCTACCTTACTTCCTTTTCCTGGGTATCTAAGTTACGAACGCAGGGTATCAACACTGCACCTATTTTCCGAGCGCTTCCCCGCGCTGCCGCTTTGAACAAGTGAGGTAAAAGAAAACAAAAATGTCGAAAATAAACACAAGAATCCCACAACATCTACCTAAGCATAATTCCTCCCCGCCTCCACCATCCCAGCAGCTCCAGCGGTAAACCCACAATGCCCGTACCCCGGAGTGGACCCAGGGCCATGGACTCCGTCGCTCACCACTCCCCAGGCGATTCTCCTTCCTGCCAGAAACGGGTCCCTCGCACCGTAGGTCATCAGCGGATGACACCTCGAACTGATCACGGCGCTGCACGACCCGCCGACCAGAGCCATCGGGTTCCCCGGCCCAAGGCCTGCCCTCGGCGCACGTCGAAGGCCCAGGGCAATGACAAGAGCAAGGAGAAGGGTGAGAAGGCAGACAAGGATGAGGAGGCCTATGCTGTTAAAGCTGAGGGTGACGATGGTGGTGATGAGATGGGGTTGGGAGTCGACCACCTCTCCCGGATCCCCAGCTAGGTTGGCTAACCGCACGCCGACATCAACCTTCTCAACAGCCAGCCCAAACACACCCTGACTCAGCCCGAACGCCATCCCCGCAAACATCACCCCAAGTAAGCCCGACACCCACCGCGGCAGGGTCAGAAGGGCAGAGGTGCGTTGCAGCCCGTACGGGTCCGGGCACGACACGCGCAGCGGGCGGTGGGCGTTCAGCGGCGCGAAGAGTGACGACTCGTGCGAGAGCCAGTACTGCGACAGCAGGCCGTTGGCCGCGAGGTAGAGCAGCGCGAGGAGCAGTTGCGGGAGCAGCGTCGCCAGGACCGCCGAGGCCGGGGGAGGGATGTTGGCTGGCAAAAGGTACAGAGCACGCGGCGGGGAGCCGGAAGGGGTGCCGAGCGGGGAAGAAAACAGCGGTTGTCCGTTCTTTTGCTCGTTCATGAGAGTGAAACCGAAAGCGCCCGCGGCCAGGGTGGCGGTGATGGACCACACGGAAACGGAGACAAGCCAGCGCGGACCGGAGACGCTGCGGAACCAGAAATGGTTGCGCGGAACCCAGTACCGGGCTTGCGCGGCAAAGGGGGGCCAACAGCCCCGGCGGATGTCGGATTTGGAGAGCAGACAGGCGCCTTGGGTTGTCGGATCGGGGTCGAAGAGGAACGAGACGATGGCGTCGCCGAGGGTTGCTAACGGCCTGGAAGAGGAGGACGAGCGTTTGAAGAGGACGGCCGCGGTGGCGACGACGGTGATGGAGTTGAGGAGCGCAACTGTGCCGAGCAGGGGAGGGTTCAGATTTATCTTGCAGGTGGGTGGAGGGGCGCGGTCGACAAGGCAGTGCTGGATGGTGGTGTTGGCTGCGGTGGTGGTGAAGTTGACGAAGGAAGCTTGGTCGAGGGTCTGGACGAGATTGCTGCCCTGGAAGGGCGAGACCACGAGAACCGCAGAGTAGTCCTCCTGATACACGGTTTTGAAGTGACCGATGCAGTCAGGCGGCGCGAGACGTAGAAGGTCGTTCCGGATGGCTTTTTGGTGGAGGGCAAGCAGCTCTTCCCGAGTCAGGAGAGGGCCATCGTTGGTGTTGCTGACGGTAAAGCCAGAACCCCTGGCAAACGACCCCGAGACAATAGCGGCCTTCCATTCGGGCGCAGTCTGCGAGAGGTATATTACGGCATTATACCTGGGGATTCAAGTCAGTATTTGCAAAAGGAATCTTTGTCCAGCGAGCAAGGGGTCAACATACATTACCTGAACACACACCGCCGACACAAGCACCACCACGGCGAGCACCGCACGGCCAGTCTTGATATGCTTCAAGTTGCGGAACGACGGCACGCCGATATCCAGCCACACATGCTTGATATGCGCCCAGTTGACCTCGTCCCTCGTAGGGCTGGTGAGCAGTTGGAAGGCATAGTGTCCTCCGGCGAGCATCACCATGCCACACACGCTGATGAGCAGATGCAGCCCGGCGTTGACGCGTCTTGCCTCATCACAATTCCCCGAAAAGACCGCCGTCCTCCCCTCATTCAGCCCCGAGATAGCTGCAATGAGGCACGCAAATCCTGAAATCAGCACAACCAGCATGACCACCAAGTTGAGCGCCATCCCCGAGCGCCATCCACCGCCGCCGAGAAGGAAGGAGACGCATCCTCGCCCACAGCCGCCGTCGTTGCCATCGTCGATACCGCCCTTCTCGCCCCCTTCCCCTTGCAAGAACCGCCTTTCTTCATCATCCCAGCTGCCTGCCCTCTCTCCAATCTGCTCGCGGCTGTCCACCCTGGCGAGCGGCGGTCCGGCGACCAGTGGCTCTTGCTGACTTGCTTCCGCGCCACTAGCTCCCGCTGCAGAACCGCCGACTGTAACAGAAGCGGTGGGAGCAGGCATTTGGTCACCGATATCTTCCTCCTCGGCGACGGGGCCCAGACGGCTCTCGTACCCGGATCGTGACTTTGACTCGGATCTAGGCGTCATCGCAAACCCAGACCCAAGCCCGGATCCGAAGGAGCCAGAGCCAGTACCCGTCGCAGTCGTAGTCGACCAATAGCTTTCCTCTGTTGCCACCATAGTCGACCGCGAGCTCGTCGAAGCCACGGTGGAAGCCGGCGGTCCATCCTCCAGTCGTCCTCTCAATTCATTCCCTCCCGCAAACCCAGTCTCCTGTCCCTGTACAACCGGTTTAGTATTATTCTCCCCTCCAACATCGACAACACCCCGTTGTTGCTCCCCACGAACGCCCTCTCCTCCCCCTTGCTCTCCCCCCTCCTCCGCTACCCGCCACCTCCTCTCCTCCTGCTCCTGCAGAAGTAAATAACTCCTCACATAATCCGGTACAACATCTCCCGCGGACGATCCGCTCCTTCTAATCTCCCCGCTGCCACCCCCGACACCTGCCATAAGCCCGCCCGCAATGTTGGGTACGGGGGTAAGATGCCTGTTATATTCGGAACGTATACTCCCCGGCGGACTGCTCGCGTAGAAACTAACAGTAGTGGTAGTAGCAGTAGTACTCGTGCTCGTCTGCCTGGTGACGGCGCGGCTGGGTTGGCTCCCCCCTCCCCCTATCCTCCCGTCGCCGCCGTTGCCGGCGTTGCCGTCAGGGGGGTTGAGCTGAACGTGCTCGGCGGACTGCTCTTGTTGTTGCCATGTTGTCTCGGAGGGCGTGATGATGGATGGGGTTTGCGGGGACAGTGTGAAGGTGGTTGTGTGTCTGTTGTGGCGGGACGGATTAAGTGGTAGTGGTAGTGGTGGTTCGGTCGCCGTCGGGGTGATGGGGGAGACCAAGTCGTCGCCGGGGTTGTTGCTGCTGGCGACGGAGTTGTTGCGCTGGAAGGGCCATTGGGTGGTTTGGATACCGCCGCCGTTGGAAGTGGAGAAGGGTCGGAGGTGATGGACTCTGGGGATGGTGGAGGGGTTATTAGTTTGTTTTGAGGTTTGGAGGAGGAGGTGGTGGCGGTGGTGGTTGTCTTGATGGCATCTCATGAGGAGATGTCTCAGACGAGATTGTTGTTAGGTACGCACCTGGTTACTTGAGTCACCTCGCCGTTCTCGTCCCATGCATAACGGTATGTCATGGGGCCGTGGCCTCGGGGTGGTATTACCGTCTCCATGGTGAAGGCTGGGGATGAAGTTTTCTGAAGTCTGAAGGAGTAGACATCACCTCCTCCATACAAATAAAATAGATGCTCAAAGAGGATTACAAAATGGTTAGACAGAAAGTCCTGGGAAGGTTGGGGCTTAAACTTCAAGTTGACTTCACAAGCACCACCCCATGTTTGTAAGTCAAGACTTACACCGTCCACTAGGCAAGTTGGGATGCGCTTGTGGCTGGGGCTTGGACAACAGCCCCAACCAGGGGGGCCGTGTGGACGGATGAGACTAGGTGACTTACACGAACAGACGATGGAGTCGATGGCTGAGGTTGTTTCCATCCATCCGCCCGCCCAACATGTCCGTACAGAGCCATAGCCGAGCTTTGTTCAGGCCAAACCCGTGGCCATTGCCATGTGGTCCCAAACGCACATCATTCAGCGTGTCGCCGGTACTTGCGTGTGTTACCGCGAGTCTACTGCCGGCAACCGATAGTTTGGTGTCGTTGGTTACCGTCGTACTGTATGTGACCACACACATACAGAGAACGTCTTCCGGGGCATGCATGATCCCAACAGGCAAACACCCACCCGGCATTCCTCTAAACCCAAGCCCCTCTCAACCCAAAGCTTGGGTACCTGAACTAGCGGGGGATGTGCTGTCGGTCCAGCAGACAGCCCTGTCGGTATTGGCTGCTGCGCCGTGACAGCGGCCCGAAGGAGCGGCAAACCTAGGGCTGGGGCTGCTTAATTTAGGAACATCCTACTTGGCAAAGCCTCACAAGGCGTCCTCAGCCGTGCGCCGGTGCATCAGATCGCTGCGGTTTCCGATGGACATTGTTCAACACCATGCCCGGGTCGTTGTCGATGTGTTGTTGTTTTTCTGGATGCGAGACTCGTTTGATGGTCGATCTTGCTGCTATTCACTTATGCCCTCTGTTGCTACGTCGGCAAGCAATGAAAGATGGGAAGATAATACCCCAACCGACGATCGTTTCAGCACCTGTCCATCGTAGCGGCTGTGGCTGGACGGGGTCAAGGCGAGGTGCGGATCTGGCAACCGTCAACCAGATATCGGATGGTCTGATCGAGGTAGTATAGATCGTAGCGACGACACAAATCGGGACGTTGGAGCTCGGGCCTCTACCATATGTGGTAACTTAAGATCTCTCAACAGAAACCGACTGCTCGATTCAAACTTGAATCGTCAATGCCGTGTGTTTCTGGCACGGGGATCAGCATCTGGGACACACATTGTCGATGACAACAGATCAGATGGATGGACGCGAGGACCGCCACAGTTTCACACAGATCTAGTGTCAAGTTGAGCGGATCATCGGATTCGCCATGCGCCCGCGGGGAAACATCCATGGTGGTGTTGGACTGGCCCAGATTTACGAGTATCTCGTGTAGCCATCTCAGCCCACGGAGTGCTGCGCCACCACGTTTTCTCTGTGCGCTCTGACCATCTGGAAGAAACATGGGGCCAAACATGATGGCTGCGGATTGATCCTTGGACATGAAAACGTGGTTGGAGAGTATTCTTGCACCGCCCAATAGCCGATATTGTCTCCGAGGCAGTAGACATTGGATTCTGGGGTTGTTTGTTTGATTTGAGTTTTGACCTAAGTCAACCCGAACTGTCTAATACCATGGATGAGGGCAATGGATGCAAACAAAACAACGGCTGGCTCTGGTCTGGTTGACGAGAGGA
>NW_027191433.1:1255920-1436047 GCF_041956435.1 Mycothermus thermophilus | reverse complement strand
AAAAAAAAAAAAAAAAAAAAAAAAAAAAAAAAAGCTAGCCACCTCTTCCGGTAGAGACAGGTGTATCCCAGGTATCCCAGCATTTGTCTTAGACATTATCTTGCTCTAATGTCTAGAGTAACGATAAAATGGAGACAGAGAGACAGACAACCCTTAAGTAGCTATCCCTAACCTGAACCCTACACCACAACCCCTAACCCTTGGGCTGTCACTCCTGACCCCACAATCTGTCCCGCATCCATCCCAATGGGACATTGGCGGTCGACTTCACAGGAAGCTCCACGTTGCCGGTCCAAGCAGACAACCTCCCAGACACAGAACAACCACCCACCGCCATCACCACCATCCTTCCCGGAAATCCCCCTGCCATAGCTAGGCAATTTCCACGAGCACCGACCGACTCAAATCTAGAGGCACCAACCAATTCCGACACAACCCGCCCACCATGGACCCCTACTCCGCCGAAGGCGAGCTCATCAACATCCACAACCACTTCCACCAAGGCCAATACCAAGAGGTCGTCGACTTCGACGTGTCCTCGCTGTCCCCCGAGAATGCCCTGCCCGCACGCGTGCTGCAGCTGCGCGCCCGCATCTCCCTGGGCCAGGCCGACGAGGTGCTTGCAGAGCTGAACGGTGCGAAGGAGCCCGAGCTGGTGGCCGTCCGCGCTCTCGCCCTCCAGGCCCTCGGCCGCGGCGACGAGGCCGTCCAGGCCGTCGAGGATCTGCTCGCCAAGGGGGATGCGGTGCAGGAAAACGCTACTGTGCAAGTGGTGGCGGGGACGGTGCTGCAGGCGGCGGGGAAGAGCGAGGAGGCGCTGGCGCTGTTGGGGAGGCATCAGGGGAATTGTAAGTTTTTCGGCCTTGGTTCTGGTGATGATGTGTGGTGAGGGATGGGCATGGCTAACCGCTGGTTTTTTACTCTACGTGTAGTGGATGCCGTCGCTCTCATCGTGCAGATCCATCTCCAGCAGAACCGAAACGACCTCGCCGTGAAGGAGGTTGCTTCGGCGCGGCGGTGGGCGCAGGATAGCTTGCTGGTAAACCTGGCCGAGTCGTGGGTTGGGTTGAGGCTGGTCAGTTCCTTCCCCTCCTTCCCCCCTCTCCCCTCCTCTCCCCCACCTGACATTCATCATTGTACAAGCAAACAACTGACGTTAATCCGGTCTGGCATCTCTAGGGCGGCGAGCGGTACCAACAAGCGTTCTACGTCTTTGAAGAGCTTGCCCAAGCCCCCGCGACCTCTTCTGTGCGGTCCCTGGTCTCACAGGCCGTTGCGGAGCTCCACCTTGGCCGGACGGAAGAGGCGCAGGCTGCCCTGGATCAGGCGCTGAAGAAGGAGCCCGCATATGCCGAGGCTATTGCCAACTTGCTGGTGCTCAGCGTCATCACAGGCAAGAATGTGGATGAGTTGACAGCGTAAGTATTCTTCTTGGTCTCAGCTGATTCTGGGATTGGTTTGCTGATAGCCGATGGGCTCTACTAGGTCTCTCCGCAACGCTGACGCGAAGCATCCGCTCTTTGTGGACCTGGCCGAGAAGAGCGAACTCTTTGACAAGGCCGCGGCGAAGTACAAGGCCAAGGTTGCCGCGTAGATGACGATAAGTGTCATCAGTGGATGAAACTGCTCGATACCTAAAATCCCAGGAGGACCTGGGGAACAAGGCGATGTCCAGCATAGACGAGATATGGTCCACCAAGAGGGGCAGAACAGGACACGGCGCCAAATGAAGGAAAGGCACTTGAATCAAAAAATATAGAGGGCGAAGAACCCCATGGCTTATGGTGGTGTGTCCCCGCCGGGACAGGGAGCGTCAAAAGGCAAGGTCCAGCCGAAGGAACTCTACAATGCTCTTTAGAGAAGCCGCGAAGCGCCCTCCACATTCGGATCGCGGGGGTCTGTCTGGTGGTGAATTAGATACAGCATGTGCTCGGAGTTGACCATCTCCAGGCAAAAAGAGACACATGATGTCTGGATCTTGACTCCTGTTTCCGCAGCCTCGATCAAGAAGCGATGTCAGATGGTGTGGTCCATTTTCCCCCATTGCCGCCGTTGTATAGTTTGCGATGGCGTCACTTTTCATGAATCTTGCACGAAAGGACAGGAGCAGATAACCGCCGACAGCTAGAGGGTGTTGTTCATGGGTCACAAATCAATGGTAGTATTGGGGGTTGCGAATGAGGTGCGGCAACACGTCTTTTGGCCCCATCTGGTCTGATCAGCGGAGATTATCACCTCTTTCCCAGCCGTCCCTGTTGTCCGGGATCTGGGGAATCATGCGGTTATATACGTCCGGAGACTGCGTAAGTTAAGGCCCGAAAGGCTGGGGCTTTGGAGCCGTTCGAGTATTGAAGGCTGAGTCGGTGGAAACTAGGTGGGGATCAGGGTTGCATACAGGTTTAGTTGCTGTACCATTTTTGGCATTCACTGCGCTCCGCAGTTAGCTGTATTATGTGTAAGCTGAAGAGGCTTTCCCAGTCGTCCGGTCCCAGAATGATGCCGAAGCGGATGACATGCTGACCCGGGAGCCAACGAGCCCAGCGATCCTCACAGTATGCGATGTTGATGTACATACCTTAGGTACCTATCTTTGATGGGCAGCAACCTGGAATGCACTACGTCCAACAGGGAAGTTGTGTAAACTGGCTTAGCGTTATCAACCAAGAGAGATGTCAATGATAGGTACACAAGGTACCCCCCTATATTCGCACCGACAAGATCTGGAGCAGGTGGTAAAGAAGGGGGCAAATTCCCGATCTTGGGTTCCATCCGCATACCTGCTTTTGCATCCGCCTCGCAGCGGACGTTGACCCAAGACCGTTTCGTTGCCGAATAGACTTGGAATTACATACGTAGCCAAGTCTCCATCCGTTCCCTCCATCCGTTCCTAGCTGACACATATTCCCGGCGGTCAAGAATGCCCACGCCACATGTGAGCCATAAGGAATTGGGAGGTGAGACGGCATGTCAGACATGAATGAGACTGGAACACGGTGGCGCAAAGCTGAGATGCCCCAAAGGATGGGAAGGGAATCGAAAGATTGAAATGCGCCAGGCCAACGTCCGCTCTCGCCTTTGGCTGTCATGGTCTGCTTGCTCCGGTTCCATCTCTCCGTGCGTAATGGATCTCCTCTCGTACTGGTTCGACTGATTTCGTTCCAAGCTGTCTTGTTTGACAACACCGAGACAAATCCGATTCCAAGTTCCCAGCCGCGCCACGGCCTGGGTGCCCGATTCAAAACCAGATTCCAAAACCCCCCGCGACGGGAGCGCGGCGCTCGAAATCCGGTCCACAGACGTCAGGTCGAGCTCCACCTGCAGTCGGCGGCCTCAGCCTGGCATCGCGGGCACGGCGGGTGGGTGATTCTGGCATTCAATTCGACGTCGAGGTTGACAGGACGAGGATTCGAGGACTGCAAAGACAGGAGAAGCTTCACGTCAGCGCCTGGCGTTTGGCTCGCAGACCAGCAAATTCCGGCAAATCAGCCTAGATCCCTTCCCTAGTGTAGCCTGGTGGGGCTGCAACAGCTTGCACTTTCCCCTCCGATCCCCCTCCTCCCGTCCCTCCCCCCGGCTCTTCGCCCCACCGCCAACCCCGCTGATCCCTGTCGGTGGCCCCACTTCAACTTCCTCTTCCAGGTTTCTGCTTCCGGAGGAACAGCTTCATCGCTCCATGTTTCTTTGGACGTTGCAAGAGGCGGTCGAGCTTCTCCAACTCTGACCGGAGGTTGGGCTGGTCTTTTGTAGTCATTATTTTTCTGTTCATGAATAACAAACCTGGAACCTCGAGGGAAAGGTAACTATCAGACTGGGCACAAATCTGTGGCATCTCTTTTTCTTTGCCAGGCCTGGCTTCCATCTGTCTGCTTGATTTGATGTGCGGGTGCCTGACCAACGTGTCGCAGAATCCAACCGGCCGCCAATCGCAAATCCCCAGATCTCACGAGTCGAGCGAGGCTCCCCTTTGCTGACTCCTCTTCTCGCCAGCCCGTTCGGGAGGTGGAGAAGGCGGCGGCTGTCGAGCTGAGTGGGAATCTAGAAGGATTATCGTTCCTGCTACCTGACTCTTGCTCTTTACTATATCGGGTTTTGCTTTATACAAAACAACTCAAGTTGCGTCTGGAACACAGCTTGAAAAGACACCTTTGCCTACCACGACAACGGATACAAACACCCGCCGTTTCACACCCGCTATATCCACCCGCCCTACGTGTACATCCAGCACCGTCTCCATCCGACATCCTGGAAGCTCGACGGCTTTAGCTGCCGGGTCCTTCCCTGTGGACTCTGTTGTAACGCCTCCGGCGCCATAAAACCGCCCGTTCGACCCCGCGATATCCGGATTGACCGTCATGGTTCGCATTGGGATACCAACCCGTCTGAAGCCAGGCACCAGTTCAGCATCCAACAGTCGCAGTGCAAGCCCAATGGGGACCAAACGCGATTCAGATGGTCCCAAGGACACCGGCCTTGTCCTCAAGGTCAACATCCTTCGTGTACGAGACCGTCAACCATACCCGTCGAATCCATTCAACGGCTCGCTGACTAGGTATGATGCTGTCCAGGCCAAAGATCTCGCCGCCAAAGATAGGGGAGGCACCTCGGATCCGGTGAGTGCGACACTGCATATGGTTTCGTTTGCTCCTTTTACTCCCGCTTCGGCCCTCCGTGCAGGACAAAGTTGCGGATAGCCGCTGACGTCGCACCCCCCTCCTTTCACAGTTCCTCGTCCTCACCCTCGGCGACGCGAAGCACATCACCCATACCGAGTCCAAGACCCTGAACCCCGAGTGGCAGGAGCAATGCGAATTCCCCATCACCGGCGTTCAGAGCTTGCTACTCGACGTCTGCTGCTGGGATAAAGACCGCTTCGGCAAGGACTACCTCGGCGAGTTCGACCTCGCGCTCGAAGAAATCTTCTCCGACGAGAAACCTGAGCAGCCGCCAAAGTGGTACCCGCTCAAGAGCAAGCGTCCGGGCAAGAAGACGAGCGTCGTGTCTGGAGAAGTCTTGCTTGGCTTCACTCTTGTTGACGCCACAAACCCCAGCGCCACCCCCGAGCAGATCTTTGAAAAGTTCAACGCCCTCGCCAAACTGGCCCCCGTCACCGATAGCTCGTCACAGACTCCCACACCGTCGAGGACGCCCGTCCTAGAGCCGACCAAGCCCAAGACGCCGTCACCCGCGCCGCCGCTTGACCGTCGCACCGGCGAAGATGGCAACAACGATGAGGAGGACGACGATGACGCCTACGAGGACGAGACCCCAGAGGACGAGGACCAAGGCAAGCCCGAGACTGCCGAGAAGCGTCGGAAGAGGCTACGGATCCGAGGCCTCAAGCGCAAGAAGCGCCACAACCCCTATGAATTCATCAATGGCGGCAGCGATGTGGTTGGCATTATCTTCCTGGAGATCGACAACATCACGGATCTGCCGCCAGAGTCCAACGTGACGAGAACCGGGTTCGACATGGATCCGTTCGTCGTCGCCTCGCTGGGCAAAAAGACGTACAGGACTCGCACCATCCGTCATAACCTGAACCCCGTCTTCAAGGAGAGGATGATTTTCCAGGTCATGGCCCACGAGCAGTCGTACAGCTTCTCTTTCACCGTCATCGACCGGGACAAATACTCGGGGAACGACTTCATCGCTTCGGTGAACTTCCCCATCAGGGAGCTGATTGAGAAAGCCCCCAAGGCCGATCCCGAAACTGGCTTGTATAACCTCAGGGAAGTTCCAGAATACACGGCCCCCATCCAGCGACCTCGCTTCAAGAGGTTGGGTCTGTCACGCAGCTCGTCCTCGCAGAGTCTGAGCAAGGGCAGCAAGTCTAAGATCCCCACTTCTACTCCTGGCGGCTCTGCCCCCGTCACCCCGGAGGCCAGCCAGACTCCGGGTGATGGCCCGTCAGATAATGGCCTCCTTGCCGTTCCCGGGGACAATGCCGCCGCTGCCAGCACGGGCGATGCGTCGTCTTCCGACAGCGAGGATCCCGACTTCCTTCCCTACACGCTGCCGCTCAAAATGAAGAACCAAGAAAAGTGGGAGTCCAAACATAACCCCCGACTGACCATTCGGGCCAAGTACATGCCCTATCCGGCGCTTCGTCAGCAGTTCTGGCGCGCCATGTTGAAACAGTATGATGCCGATGACAGCGGTCGCATCAGCAAGGTGGAGCTGACGACCATGCTCGATGCACTGGGCTCAACTCTGCGCGACTCAACCATCGACAGCTTCTTTCAACGCTTTCCTCACAAAGCCGCCGACAGCGAGGATGCCGAAGATCTCACCATGGACGAGGCCGTCATTTGCTTGGAAGACCAGCTGTTGGCCAAATCAAAAGCGCAAAACTCGAGGAACCTTGCTGTCCGCAGCGCCGGGTCAAAGACGCCCTCGGGGGCGACCACGCCAGGTGACGGTTACCCCTTCCCCGAAACACAGGCCGCGTCCGAGTCATCCACCATCACCGTGCCGGAACTCAGCACTCCAGGTGAAGAGGGAGAACTCCTGGGTCGCGACGACCTCAACAATAACACTGCTGAGGAGCACGTCGTCGAGATCCGCGAGTGTCCCATCTGCCACCAACCGCGGCTCAACAAGCGCAAAGACGCCGACATCATCACGCACATTGCGACGTGCGCGAGCCAGGACTGGCGGCAGGTCGACAAGTTCATGATGGGCGGCTTCGTCACGTCGAGCCAAGCCCAGCGCAAGTGGTACTCCAAGGTGATCACCAAGGTCACGTACGGCGGGTACAAGCTGGGCGCCAACTCGGCCAACATCCTCGTGCAGGACCGCCTGACGGGGCAGATCAACGAGGAGAAGATGAGCGTCTACGTCCGGCTCGGCATCCGCCTGCTGTACAAGGGTCTCAAGGCAAACAACATGGAGAAGAAGCGCATCCGGAAGCTCCTCAAGAGCCTCAGCATCAAGCAGGGCAAGAAGTACGACGACCCGGCCTCCAAGGCAGAAATCCCCAAATTTATTGCCTTCCATGGCCTTGACCTGTCGGAGGTGCTGCTCCCCCTGAGCGAGTTCAAAAATTTCAACGAGTTCTTCTACCGCGCCCTCAAGCCCGGCGCCAGGCCCGTCTCAGCGCCCGACAACCCGCGCATCATCGTCTCCCCGGCCGACTGCCGCTCCGTCGTCTTCAACCGCATCGAGCAGGCCACCAAGGTCTGGATCAAGGGCCGCGAATTCAGCGTCCGCCGCCTGCTGGGGTCCGCCTACCCGGAGGACGTGGGCCGCTACGAGAACGGCGGCGCGCTGGGTATCTTCCGCCTCGCGCCGCAGGACTATCACCGGTTCCACATACCCGTCGACGGCGTGCTCGGCGACATTCGCACGATTGCTGGCGAATACTACACGGTCAACCCCATGGCGATCCGCTCGGCGCTGGACGTGTACGGAGAAAACGTGCGCGTGCTCGTGCCGATTGATAGTCCCGAGTTTGGACGCGTCATGATCATCTGCGTGGGCGCCATGATGGTGGGGAGCACGGTGATTACGCGGAAGGCCGGGGAGACGGTTAAAAGGGGCGAGGAGCTGGGGTATTTCAAGTTTGGTGGGAGCACGTTGGTGCTGCTGTTTGAGCCGGGGAGGATGGTGTTTGATGATGATTTGGTGGATAATTCGAACACAGCTTTGGAGACTCTGGTACGTTTTTTTCTGCCCGCTCAACCCAACCCAGCAAAGCAAAGCGGCCGCTAACTGTTTGCTGTCTACAGATCCGCGTCGGCATGTCTGTCGGACACCACCCCGCAGAGCCCATGTGGACGCCCGACATGCGCCGCGACGACTCCGCCATCACGGAGCAGGACAAGGCCGACGCCAAGCGCCGCATCCAGGGCCAGGTGGCAGAAGAGTCAATGACGCCCGAGAGTATTGACGAGAACGCCGGGAGCAGCAGCTGCGGCAGCAGTAGCGGGGCAGATGGCGAGGGGACTCCGACTCCTCCTCCGGGTGGTGATGGTAGTGGCGCTGGTGGTTTGGCTCCGCCTGCCTCTGCTGTTGCTGCTTCGCTTGCGTCTTGAGAGGTGATTGTTGTTGGCGTAACTGGTGGGGGAGTGCGTTGTGTTGTTGGACGAGCAATGATGGACATGATGATGACGACGACCATGGTTGTTGTTGTATAGGTTCTCTGTGCTGCTCTGCTGCTTTTGGCCTGGGGTTGGTTGGTTGGTTTTACAAGAGTTCCTCTACTACTACTGACAGTAGCTGCTGGTATGCTTGTATGCTTCTATGTACTATCTTCAACCTAGTACTGTACTGCCTCCTGCTTAGATGGGTACCTAGATAGGCAGGTAGGAGAGAGATATAAGTGGATGGATTGATGGATAGATAAGGTCGAGGGAAGAGCGCGCAGAGTCTGGTTTTGTCAGAAGGATGGGTGGCTTGGGCAGCATGCATTGAAGAAAACATGCTGCTTTGGGACTGGAGGGGGAGGGTGTTTCACGTCTTCAATGTTAGAATTGTGCTTCTTCTTCTTCCTTGCTCTTTCAAGTTTGATAGATCGGTAAGTAAATAAGGGGGTGGGAAGAGAGGAGACGGATGGAGGAGCGCAGCCACCTGGGCAGAAGTGATGGGCCTGCGGGAGGTAGGTACCTATGATGAGTTTTATGTTCGATGTCACAGCAACGAGATGCCTTCGTTTTCTGTGATACACGACGGCTATGATCATGATATAGAATCATCCAAGCATTGATTTACGGAGTACAGTTTTCCGTGCCAATCTTGTGAGTTTAGGGGCATGTGTGTATTTGTATTTGGCCATGGTTGATGTGTGTTGTTCATTCTATGATTATGGTCGGGCACAGCAGTGAGTGACAAGGAGAGGCAAAGGCATACTGGATAGGCAGGACGTGTAATGCCTCATTGAATCAATGATCAAGGAATTGAAATTCATGAAGAAAGCCCTGCTGCAGAGGGTAGAGGTATTACCTAGGGAATACGACTAAAATCTGAAGAAAACAAGCAAGAAAAGCCTGGAAGGTTGAAACTCCGTCATAGCATCATAGCCTATCTCTCCTCCCGCCGCACACTTTCCCGTTCACGGATCCTTCTTCCCGTTCCTGATTCTCTGTCTTGGTCCCATCCATTCCTCTCCTCCATGCTCATGGAATGCTGCCATGGAAACCTCACACACACCCCCAAGATAGGCACCTGAGATACATTTGACAGCAAGTGACAATGATTTCCCCCGGTCTGCAAGCCTCCCCTCCCCTCCCCCCCTCTGCGGAAGAACCCTGGTCTGGGCCCGCAGGCGTGGATGTGGATGGTCTCACCATCCATCCCGTCATCGACATAGGTACCTGAGTACCGACCTAGGTAGGGGCAGTCCAGTCTTCCCCAATTTCTAGGTACAGTACCTGACCTAATGCCAAGCATGCGAGCATGTGATGCTGCGCGGGAAGCAAGAGTCGAGACAGACGTTTGGGATGGTTCCTGGAGAAGAGAAAAGCGAAAGCGAACCGTACCGTGCCCTACCCCAGATCTGCTGGTAGCTGCTGGGAGGTAGGCATGTACATACAACTGCTGCCGTGCAGAAAGAGAATTGTTGTATCGACACCAGGGTGTGAGGGAGTCTTCCTCACTCAATCCACGCTTCCCATGTTCGGTTGTTTGGCGAGTTGGTAGCGTTTGATGTCGTGCTCTTTCTGTTGCGACTTGGCGGGCGTGTGTGGTTGGTTTTTGTGTCTCGCCTGACGGCATGGCATGGCGGAATTGTGGAGGCCGATGGTGTGTGTTTTTGTTTCTGTCTCCAAATTCCCAACTCTGCCTTCCATGAAAATTTGCCTTGGCGCCTTAACTCCGTGAACTCCGTGGGTGAAGAAAAAGAATACCAGCAGTAGGAATCATGTGTGCGTGCCTGGTGCTTAACGCCGAAAATGTCAAAAGAGACGTGAATGACGAAATCTGTGGGGTTGCATCCATCCCCTAGAGGTTGCGGAGGTGGTGGTGGTGGCTGCTGCTGCTCATGGGGGGGCATGATGTAGCTGATGCAAGTCGTCGTGGGGCGGGCTTGCAGCAAACCCGGCATGTGGTCATGGAGTATCCGTCTTGGTCATGAGCTGAGAGCGAATGGCGGCGGCGGTGATGGTCGTAGTGGTGGTAGTGATGGTAGGTATGCGTGTGAGAAGGTGGTGTCGTATGAGCCGCCTAGAAGCTCCTCCCCCCTTTCGGCTTGCCATTCTCAGACAGCTGCAGGAAGGCTGTAGGAGTGAGTAGGAGCCTTCCCCCCCCTTTACAACAGCCAGCCTAGCGTGAACCCCATCTCCAACTTGACACCGACGTCTGGCGAGCGAGAGGCTGTTGTGATGATGGCTCGCTGTTGCGGTCGCTGTCCATGGAGCGCTTCTCGGAGGGCGACGATGGCCGAGGGAAGTAGGAGGCGGCGGTGGTGCTGAAGAAGCCCTGGGACGGAGACGGGAAAGGGTTTGGCTCTGGGGAGGTCTGCCGGGCCCGGCGCCAGGAGGAGAGGATCTCCTTGCCGAGATGGGCGGATATGGTGTGCGTGGGCGACATGGTGATGACGAGGGGGTTAAGTTTTGTTTTTTGTTCTTGTGTTGAAGAGGAGGTGAAGAGACAAGAGATGTGTTGTGTGTGTTGGGTTCTGTGTAAGTCGGCGGTGTGTCAGGCTCAGTCAGGTAGGCTGAAGCTCGAATAGATGAATCCAGTTTCAACTCCCAAAGAATGTCGAAAGGAAACGGGGCGACAGGCAGAATTTAAACAATTGAAGCCAATGCAGGCATCCATCCGTCATCCATCCCCTTCACAATCTCTTTCTTACACCTTTTCTTTTCCAAAACATCCAGGCCGTTGCGTTTGCGCACCCACCCTTCCTTAGCGTCGTGTCCCCAACCAAGTGAAGTGACCCTAGCGCACTCCGCGTACCGAAGGCGAACCCGGCCCAGCCAGGCCAGGATGGCGTGTCGACAAGCAAAACAACCAAAGCACACCCCGGCCCTTGACCGCTTCCTTTCCCCATTTGGACGCACCCAACCAATCACAGCGCCGGGATTACCAAGACTCGTGGCTGGTGGTGCAGGCGCAGCTGACTGTGGCTTGTCGTTCTGGGCTGATCTCGACGGCAGACGACGTCCCGGCGCTGGATGACTGGGGTGCTTTGCCGCCCAACATCGTCCCATGTCCATCTAATCTTCAATTTTGCCTCTTTTGCCCGACTTTTGGTCTCTGGTTCGGTGTACACCCTGGGGTGCGTGTGCCTTGCTGTCCCCAGTCTTGGGCCAGCTTCCATTCACTTGACTCCTTCGTCCTTCGTAGTGTTTGGTTGAAATCAGAACAGGCAGGCCAGTTGGCAGGAGGCTATCCCCGCCAGGGCTGACAACCAACATGTCTTGCAGGTTGTCGCAGCTTGCTAAGCCCTACTTGCACTCCTACGGGGCAAGGTATACAGAAACTCCGTGCGGCTCTGTTCTGCTCTCCGCTCCGCAGCCCTCCGCAATCCTGGACAAAACGAGGACCCCATTTCCACCTATGTTCGCAAGTGACGCCATGTTTCGACGACAAGACGTGCGAGTTACGAGCTGAGATAGGTATGTACAGTGAGTACCTCTAGTGTACTAGTAGGTGTACCTCACCTGGAGTACGTACTCCGTAGTGTACGCCTGTCGAGGTACAAAGGAATTCCGAGCCTCATCAAATGGTTTCGTCATCAATCAACCCCACATGGAACGCACGTCCGTTGTGGAATGACTGAGGCGATCACAATAATTCTCCACCAGACACCAGACTTGACTGGAGCAGTGGAGATTACCGGCTGACTTTTGCTCTCTGTGTTTGACAGATCCAGTTCCATTTCTTTTCAAAGTCCCGTTGGTGTCGATGACTGATCAACTTGTGTGAACGGGGGCTTACATGAAACTTGACAAATCCGACCTGTTTTGAACCGTCTCTCAAAGCTGCTTGCTCCGCCCCCAACATGAAATGGAAGACTCGGGAGCTGGACCCGGGCCGGCCCCACTCGGCACCCAACGGTTTCGGGACTGGAGGATGGACTCGGCCGACTTGCGGGGCCCATTATCTTGACCAACCCCGGCCTTGGACTTGGGGTTTGACACCAATCTCATGATCCCAGCGGGGCCTAACGGAGCCACTGTACGAGCAGAGTAAATGTACCATTACTACTAAGTCTCCATGTCTACTACAACACACATTAGATATCTAAGAATGTACAAAAAGCAACCCCGAGTCCATGTCGTGTGTACGTATGCCGGCAGTACCAAGTCGTTACGCCATAAACATCCCGTTCGTCCCATTGACGCCCAGTACCATGGAATGAATGCAATCCCCCTTCTAAGATATAAGATCCCCAATCCCAAGCATTGTGCGTGATACTCGCTCTATGCCCGCCTTGATGGATCGTCCTAGACATTCCTCGGCCTCCTTCATAACCAGCGACAGAGATCCTCGTAGCTAAGGCTGACCGCAAGTAGCCCTGAGCCCATCTCAGTCCGGCCGTCTGCCAAAAAGTAGGATGCTGGCATGACGTGTGATTTTCTTTGCCGCCCGTCAACCGAGCACGGGCGCACGGCTCGGCTCGGTCCGGCCCGGGGCCGCTCTGCTTGGTGCGCCGCGTCTGGCGTCTCGGTCACTGCCTTCGAAGGATTTCCGGACGACGGGACGAGCTCCGATCCTCAGAGCCTGCGTATAAAATGGCAGCTGACCGCGGTTCTTGAGTCCTGCCTGGCACGTCGCTTTCGTCACTGCCGAGCCCGCCAGACCCCGGCGTCTTCTCGTCGTCCTGTTGTTTGGCCAGAAGTCCCTCGTCCAAACACCAAAAAACAAAAAAGCTCCAGACAATCTCCTTCCCTTCTCCTCTTCAATCATACGTCAACTTCGACTCCGACTTATATCCCCGCTCAGTAGGCCGGATATCCTTGATCGGATGCAACACCATGGCCGGCAGGCACGTCCTGCCGTGCTTGGCCTCCCAATCTGGCCCGCCGATGCCCGTGTCCTCGTACCCCATCCAGTTGTTGTACAACCTCGTCGGCGGCGTGGCCCTGTAATACCAAGTCGACCCGCCAAACCTGCCCTCCTGGCCCCATCCAAACGCGCTGCCAAAGCTGCCCGCCTGCCCGCCGGGACCGCCGTTGAACCACTTATCCAGCTGCTTGCCCGACCACGCGCGGTCAAAGAACACGGGCATGGGGGCGTAGACGGCTTTGAGGCCGTGGAGCAGGGCGACAGTTTGCGGCGCCATTTCCGACGCGACGTGGTTCCCGCGGAGGTCCTCGCGGTGCATCACGTCGAGCAGCCTGCGCGAAAGCCGCGACTGCGTGACGATGGTGGCGCGCCGGGGAAGGCGGCCCCACGAGAACTCCCGCGAGCGGTATCCCCAGAGCGTGTTGCGCATGACCCAGTTGCTGTTGACCACGTCGAAGATGGGCGCGAGCTCGATCAGATCGGCATCCTCACCCACGCCCCACGAGTAATCGTCGTCGCGCGGGTCGGCCACGGGAGGCTTAGGCCCGATGGGATCCACCACCGGCACCTTGGGAGGACCCCAAATCAGCTCACCGACCCCGCTACCATACCTCACGCGCCCGGTCGCGCTCTTCTCCACGTGTTCACGGAACTCCGAGTCATAATCCCCGTGCACCGAGGGAATGTAATACCTCTCGCTCCTCTCCCAAAGACCCCTCCTGGGCTGACGGCGCGCAAATTCGCCCATGCGCACCAGCACGTCGTAGTGGTGCCCAACCACGCGCGAGTCCATCTCCCAGTTCCAGACAAACTCATACTCGCGGAAAGCCTGAGCAAACATCTGCACGGGAAGGAACTGGCCATGGTAGACACCCCGGGCCTTCTTGGAGGGAAGGCTGGTGGCGTAGACGCGCTCAATGAGGTCATCGTTCCAGAGGACAGTGATGGAGCGGAACTCGGCAGGGACGTGGGCCTCGAGGGCAGCAGCATAGCCGGATTCGGTCCACAGGTCGATTTTATCCTCGGGATTCTTAGGCTCCCTGATGTGGACAAACAGAACGACGGTGAACTCGCCACCCGAGCGGAGGTTGAGTTCGGTAATGAGCGAGCGGATGACTTGCATGTCGTTGTCGGTGTACTTTTTACCCGAATAGCTGCGGAGAAGAAGGGCGGTACGCGGTTCCAATTCGATGCCGGTCGTGTTGCTGGCGGAGGAGGTGGTGGTGGTTTGCTTGTGCTGCGACTTGACAACGCGCCGCTTCCGCCAAAAGTGGTGGAGTGTCTCCATTACGTCGTCGTAATCCTCTGCGGTTTTCGCGGCCTCGTCCCTATCGAGCTCCTCCTGGTCCCAACGCTTCTCCCCGTTCGGATTCACATACGGATTTTTCGGTGCCTCGGGCGCAAATCTTGCCTGGTTCAGTGCGACGCAATTCTCCTGCAGGGCACCCCAGTCCACCTTCTCCCAGTCCAGAGGCTCGCCGTTGTCGTCCACTACCGGCAACAATCCGTACTGGCCCATCCGTGTTTCGCGTTCGAAGCAGATGTTCTGGTCTAGCCCAAGAACACTGTAGCTACCAAATCCAGGCTGCGGAAATTTCTCGGGCCTGCCCTTGAACACGCGGATGTCCTCCAAGACGCGGCCTCCGGGACCCGGGCAGGGCACGTATGGGGCATGCTTCGACATCCAGTCCATGCTATTGTACCGGGGGTAAGGGTTGAAAGTGACCGGCTGGGTTTTGCTAAAGGTGACGATGGTCTGATTCGTGTCGGCGCCGAGCTTCACACGGTGTGCCGGCGTCCGGTCCTCCTGGGCGACGAGAGTTGACAAGGTGTTGCCGTAAATGTCATTGAAGCCAGGTTTACTGGTTCGGGTCTGTCAGCGCTCCTGGAACTGCGGCAAAGAGACTATGAGTTGAGGTACCTTTCAAGCTGGCGGAGTTCCTCCTCAAAGAGGGCCCTCTGGGCGCCGAGTTCTGGCTCACGACGCTCATCTGTTGCAAGCAGAGTGTAAGTCGCCGGCTTACAGACTTCTTGATTGCAAGGCGCCATACCTGGATCGCGGCTCACCGCTTTGACCGCAAAGTGAGGGACCGTATTCTTCAACGGCTCATTCTTGCGCACCAACACAATGAGACACAAAATGAGAAGGAGGGCGGCCGTGGGCAAGGCTGTCCTCGGGCGCGCCAGCACCCAGCGGGCTTGGGACCAGCGGGCCTGGGTTTTCACCACGCTCGCCTTGGCCTTGGATAACATCGTCAAGAAGCGCGATGTACCTGTGTCGAGAAGAATGTGCGGTGCGTCGGCGAACGCGCGCGAACGAGCCCCGAGGCGCGCTCGGAGAAGTCAAAGAAGAGGGACCTTTGGTCCGAGGAGTAGGTTTGGTGGTTGGCGAGGCTTAATGCAGAGTCAGCCAGGTGTGCAGCACGCTCTCGGCGGCGTTGATTGCGAATGGGCAGATAAAAA
This sequence comes from Mycothermus thermophilus, assembly GCF_041956435.1. Lineage (NCBI taxonomy): Eukaryota > Fungi > Ascomycota > Sordariomycetes > Sordariales > Chaetomiaceae > Mycothermus > Mycothermus thermophilus. Next base: position 1,420,636 of record NW_027191433.1, on the reverse strand, counting down.
GCGCCAAATGTCCAAAAAAGTCCAAGCCCAGCTGACAGCGCCGAACGAGTGAATGCGCGAAAGTGGGCAAGAATCAAAGGCGAAAAGCAAGAAGCGAATGGAAAAGAAGGTGTAGTCGAGAAGGTTGTTTCACATAACGAAGGACTATCGGTCAGTTGGCGGCGTCGAGGGATGAAAGAAAGAGAGAAAGGCGAAACTGGGAAGAGTGGAGGTTCGAGGGGAGCGGCCGCCCGACGGGGAGAAGAAACAGGGATTTCTCAGGGTCCCAAGCAAAGAGTGTGTTAGCGCCGGAAAGGAGCCGGCACGGTTGTTGATGGAGTTTGTCTGGGCTGGCTGGGCTCCATCCAGGGGGTGGTCCGGGTGGCTCAGGCGTGGGGGAATCTCGTGTCAGTCAAGCGGAAAGACGGGAACACGTCGGGGCAATCTCATTCGTGGCGCACCTGAGTTTGGATCTTTCTAGCAGCAGCAGCAGCAGCAGCAGCAGCAGCAGCAGCAGTGCCACTCAATCCGTGAACCGACTTCTTCCGTTCACCCACTCAACTCGTATCAGAACGCAAATGCCCTCACTCCAAGATGTACAGTTGCACTCAAAATCTCACGGCATCACCGGTTCCAAGACCAACAACCAACACAAAACTCAGGGTCGCTCTGGGGTCCTGGGTCTAGGTCCTTCCCTTCTCACCGACAGGTTCGCCGGCAGGGGCCTCCCAAAATTGACCCGCTATGCAGACAGGGGGCCTGGCCTACCCCGAAGCCAACAGAGTCCAAACTTTAACCAGGGATTCCTGATTGGGAAAGTCCACAGTCCCCACAGAAGACGCGAAGGACGTGCATTTGTGTGGTCCGCTATCACATCGTGCCCGTTTCGTCCGCTTCTGTTGGATAGTCAGATTTCCAGAAGCCCATCTGCAACGCAACCAACCAAAGCAGCACATGGCGCGGAACCTTGCGACGATCGTCAAACGGCGGGCATTCTTCAGCGCCAGTCGCTACGGAGCAGCACTGAGAACCTGATAAGGACCGATCATGTATGTACGGGCTGTTGTCATGATCTTTAACTAGGTATGTACAGTACCTACGCTAGAAGTGCTTAAGATGGGGGGCATCACACAAAAGGAAGTGATAGGGGGTAAGTATTGGCTTCAGCCAGCCACCAAGTCGAAACTATCGACGATGTTTACTTAATACCGAGTCTTCTTCCTCTTTGTTGCTTGTTCACTTCATGCTTCAAGCTATACAGTTATTCATACCTCTCCTGGCAGTTATGATAAGGGCTGAGGAGGGTTGCTCAGACTAGGTAGGTACTGAGCTACCTGATCTTCCTGCAACCTGGCCCGTTGGAAGCGATCAACAAGGCCCTGGTATCCTCACACTATCTCAACAATTATTGACAAGATCTGCTACTTCTTGTCCAAGTTGGCCAGGCACGGCAATCATTCCAGGTCGTATCACCATGTCGTATAATTATTTGAACCACCAGTAGTCAGGGTTGCACAGGTCCGGGTACACAGGAAGAGATCTGTATCGGGGTATATTTCTTGCCAATGTGTGACTAACTGAATCTCGGAGTTACGTAACCCAAGACTTCATATCCTGTCCATTTCAAAACTGTTGTCTCACAGCTCCCTTGGCGGAGAACCTCAACATTCGAGACTGCGACCAAAACCATATGACGCTCTATGACGGTGCGACGTGCCGATAAACGTCCTCGCAAGGCATTTGGCCCGGAGAGAAACAAGAAACTCGAGTGGGGTATACAAAACACTTTAAAGTTGATGACAGGTAAACACATTACATTAGGTCAACCAGCGTCCTAGGGTACTGTGTCGACATACTCTACTCCGTACATCTTATCCCATCCCCTCATTATTATCTCCGAATATCTCCATCCATCCCATCTCCTCCAAGCCACATATCTGTAGGCAGTTAATAATGCTGTAGACAGCCTTCCCAACCTGTTCCTCCGAAACGCCCCAACCAAACCATCAAAAACACCGCCCAGCCCATTGTCCCATCTTACTTCGTCCGTCCCATCAAGCCAAACTATTACTCAGTAATACCGAAAGAACAAACGCCGTGCCGCATCTACCCGCCACACGGCCATGGCGTGCCACCACACATGAGTGTGGTCAGCGCGCGCAGAAAAGAAAACCCGTGTTTGAGACAAAACTTCGAAATAAGAGCATTCCAATCCCTCCACTGCCATGCGCCCACCAGCCCAGGCGGCGTGGTGGCGATTGTGGCAAGGAACGTCAGCATCGGCATTAGGTGAAACGTCCGACCCCGCTCTGACTTCGTCTGCGCAAAGCGATAACACGAAACGACCTCAATGCCCCGCACCAACGCTTGTCTGATCTTTCGGTTTGCCTGATTCGGGTATTTAGGACGATATAAAACGGGCGAATATTGAAACAACCAAGATCCCTCTCCCACAAAAGCTGGAGAAATGCACCCAACTAATGCCTCCCAAAATTCGATGCTTTTAAGACGAAGGATGAAATGAGAAGAGGTAAAGAATGCCCAGGGATCGTACTTGTACGACATATAATGCTTTGGAGAAATAAGAATCAATCTCAAAGGAACTCCAAATTCAAAAGTGGGGGGTATATTGAAGAAGAAACATAGCGATCGGGGGTATCGAAGATCGACAGAGAAAAAAAAGAGAGACAAAAAGTGAGACCCAATCCATGGGTGCTCGAGCCGAAGCAGAAGTCAAAAAGGAAATTGAGAATGAGAAAAACGAATGCATCACGATGCTCCTCACCATCCTGTACTCCGTATCCTTGGCCATTTCACATCATCATTCCCAATCTCGTCATCCTCTTCGTCATTGCTGGAGGCCGTCCGCCCGGTCCAAGCGGGCTGCGGTTATATCCACCACCCATCCCCGGCCGAGGACCGCCGGGAAGACCGTTCATGTAAGGCGGACGAAGCGGTCCAGGAATACTACTCGGACTGCCCGGAGCGCCCGGAGGGCCAACTTGGCTGTTGCCTCCTCCGCTGGCCAGCCTGAAAGCATCCTTCTCGCAGTACGCCTTGCCGTTGAGCTCGTAGTATCCATCTCTCAGAGCCATGCCGCACTGCCCACACTTGAAGCACCCGACGTGGTGCTTGACGCCCGACGATGTGTCTTCCAGGTACTGGCCTTCGATGCCGCGCCCGCAGCTGCCGCAGAGACTACCGTTGAGCTTGTGGTAGTGCAGTTCGCAGTAAGGGCGGTCATCAAGCACGTAGAAGGTTGCTGTTGGGAACGGCTCTTTGCACGTGGTGCAGACGAAGCATGCCTTGTGATACCGGCCTGTGAGACGGCCGTCGGCGCTCGAGACAGACTTGCCCGTGATGGCTTCGCCGCAGGCTCTGCAAAAGCCGCGGTTGGGTGGCGCTCCCGGCATCCTGGGCTGGGATTTAGAACGCATGTGCGTCGGCGGCCGGGCTGGCTCTTCGGGTTCCGGAGGCGGCTGTCGAGGTTGTTCCTGTTGCTCCTGTTGCTCCTGTTGATTCTGTGGCTGCGGCGCTGGCGGCTCGGGCTGTGGAGGTTGGCGTTGCTCTTCCGTTCGCTCAGGCGACCTGGCCCACCGCGGGGACGGAAGAGGTTCAGTCGCGCTGGGAGAGAGGGCAGGTGGTCTGTAGGGCACGAAGGTCATGGGGGACTTCGGAGTGATAGGGGTAGTGGGGATCGGGGACCTAGCCCTCTCGTCGGGTGCCTTCAAGAGAGGATCGATGCGCGGGTCGTAGCCGCGCTCACGAGGAGGTCGGGCGCCCGGCGGGGGAGGTCGCCCGATCTTGTCCCTGGGGACGATTTTCAACGGCGGGACCCTGGCGGACTTGGGAGGCTTCGGGAATTCGTCCGCTGGAGACTTGAGATTGTTAAGGTTCTCATAGGACGGTTCTTTTCCAGACCGCGAGCTCAGCGACCTTGGCGGGCTCGTCCTCGAACTCGCCTGGCTTGCCTGACTGGGCCGGCGTTCCGGACCGCCGCTGTTGTCCGAATTGTTGGATGAGTTGTTTGAGGATGTTGACTCCGACGGTGTGTGGTAGGGGTTCCCAATTCCGAATTCCTCGGCAAGGTTGATCACCGGGACACCGGGAGTCGCGGGCCGTATCATACTCGGGCCGCGCGGCGGTGGAGGGCGAGATGTGTCGGGGCCTCCTCGAGTACTCGGCCTTCTCGGTGCTTCGTTCATCGGACCCCGTTCGCTAGAGGGGCCTCCCCTCGTACTGGGCCTCCTCGGCGTCTCACTCCCAAGAGGGGGTCGTTCGGCGGGTGGACCCTGAAAATCTTTGGGCGGCTGCAAGTTATCGGCTCTGGAAGGCGCTGACGGCGTGCGTTGCGGCGGGGCAAATCGGTCGCTCGGGCGGGGGAATGTCTCGGAGCGATTTGGTGTTGCTGGCGGCTCGTCCATGTCCACAGACGGTCTCGGTGGCGGCGCAAATCCCCCATATCCGCTCCGCGGTTTCGGCATCTTTGGCGCCCCGAAGTTGCTGCTGCTGCTACTAATGCTCGACGACGACGTCCCTGGGCGGTCATTCCCGTCGATTGAGCCGCTACGCGAGGCCGCTGAGGGGCGACGTACTGGATCGAAGGGACTCGAAATATTGCTCATGGCCTCCATTCGGTCCTTCAAGCTGAGACCCGGCTTCGTCGGCGGATTTGTCGGGAGTGAATCATCGTCGCCGAGCCCTCCGTATCCTCCTGGACTGGCTGATGATCTTGGTGGCGGTGGTGGTGAGTTATTCGCAATTCTCGGGGCCATGTCATCGCCATCTCCAGCGCCGGGTCCTCCTTTCGGCGTCAACGGTGATACGCTATTCTGTGATCCACTTGAGCTGCTGTCTGGAGTGTCCTGCCCCTGATTTACGAACGCTTCATCTGCTTCCTAGGTCAGCCATGGTTGGCGACACAAGTTGAGGGAGGCACCTACTAGCTGCCGAGGTGTCTACCTGAGGCGGCGTTGTTCGTGGTTGCTGCTTGGGGGCTAATGGGTTGCCGAAGCTGGGCATGCTCGGCATGTTCGTCATGAGTCTCCCCAAGAGAGAGGGGGCAGGTAATGGCGGTGGTGCTAAAAGCCCTGTTAGCTAACATTCGTGGTGATATCTCAGGATCAACGGCGTACGCTCGGGCGCGGAGCTTGAGCTACCGCATGTGTGCTCGCCCATCAACGATATCTCGACCTGCTCGCCACATGTCGAGCATTTGACCATGGGCATAAAGCGCGATTCCCTCCCTACGGCCGCCATGGTTGGAAGTGCTGTCGATCTCAACTGGTTTCAATCGTAGGTATGTTATGTAAGGTAGGGGGTGTTGGCCGTGTAAGTCGCGGTTTCGTGTGCAAATCGACGTGCTCCCCGGTCTCGGGGAGTGTCTGTGGCTGCCACCAGTTCGAGGACGCCTCCGCGCGGAGGTCGATAACCAATCTCTCCTAGGCGGTGTCGGTTGTCGCTCGATTGTCGCCGCACACCGCCAGCTGTTGTATGGGAAAAGAGGGTTGTGTGTTCGAGGATTAAGTCGATGTCGAGTATAATTTGGACATGGCCCGGACAGCGCAGAGTTCAAGTGTAATGTGGTAGCAGGATGTCTCAGTGGTGTTCGGGAGGCAAGGTGTTTTCCTACCACCTCACCTCGGGCACCTCCGCCGCGGGCCTAATCCAAAGCCCCCTCGACTGCCAGAGCGAGGACTCGCCAAGCCGGTTCCGCACGGAACAAACAATCTGGGGATCCGAAGGCAAGGCTGCTGCAGATCTATGTTTCGAAGGCAGCGCATGAAGGGAGCTGCCGAAACGATGGGCAGGATGGACGGGAAGACGGACAGATGAACAGGACAAGACAACAGTTCCAGAGATGCGAACCTTGGAGCCAGACGGCCATCTGCCGCGAGCAAGAAAGCGGACAAGAGCTGCGGGTCATTCAAGCCAGTCGAGGCCAGGCCGTAACGGCAGACCCCTGGCCCCCAGACCTTAAAGCAGCAGGGGCCGTGTGGGGAGGCAGGTGGGGCCCGCCGTCTCAGGGGTCTTGGTGCCGAGGACCAGCGATTTGACTCGATTTGGACGAGCTTGACGAAACGATTGATGTTTTGCTTGGATTTGCACGGTGAGCGGGCGCCGGCCGAAGAATGGCGGGAGACGAATGGGGGTCAATGGAGACGAGGAGGGGAGCAGACGGAAGGAGCTGCAGGCAGGCCAACCCCGGCCTCGAGGGCTCCTCTCTTCAGCGTTTGGCAGAAAGGGCTTCTGCATCGCTGATGATTTTCTCTCAGGAAGTTCAAAACCCACAAAGGCAGACGGCTCGCACTGTTCCTTGGCCTTTCTTGGCCGTTCTTGTCGCTGCTGTGCTGGGTGTGCTGTTCTGCATGTCCAGCGCGCCGTGCTAAGCCCAAATCGTCGTGCCCTGCCAGGTGCCCCCTTTGCAGATCACCAAAAATGGTGGTTGCGAGGGTTGCCCACAGCGTCCAGAGCGGTGAGCGGCGGGCGTGGCGGGCAGGCACGGTGACCTGGCAGCTCTTGTGTTCACTTGTGGACGGGCAGCAATCGGGCTTGCCTGCAGGTGATTGGAAAGGAAGGAAGCTGTCGTTGATAACTCAGGCCACGGATCGCCATTGACTTCTGCATCGTCATGACTCGGGACATTTCCCAATCATCCAACTGCCCTGTCCAATGTCAAGTGAATTTTCCGGTCCTCATTTCGGTCTCTTTTCCCCGGCCGTTGCAACAATCCACGTCCGGCAAAATTAGGTTCCATTTCTTATGCGATGGCGATCGAGACCAGTCGCGGCGACGGTTCTCGCAATCTTGCACATCCCCACACAATCTTTCTCGGCCTGCGCGCCACACGCCAACGAGAGCCTCCTCGGCTGTTGGCGCGGGTACCTTGCAGGCTTGCACGACACCTCCCGCTTCCAATCAACGACTATCGTTGGTCTGGCCCAACGCGCCCCAATATGAAGCCAAATGATACATCATGGACTCTTCCTTACCTGCCTGCCTTGGTAGGCTGAATTGTCTTTCAAGGTTCGGCCAGGTTACAACAACCGCCTGATGTTGCGGCTCTGCCGTGGTACAGGACATTGCAGGATACCCGCGTCTCAGCATTGATATGCGGCATGCGCGCAGCTTCTATTGGGACCTCATCTAAGCAAAACGCCGTCAGCTGGCAGGACAGTCTCTGACTTGCTGGTGATTCAACGTCGCAGCAGATACTACCGTTGGTTAACATTCTTGTCTTCTGTCAGATAACTACTCGAGTTAAACAGCCGCGGTAGTTCGAAGCGCCCAAGAGCTTTGAAGTAGCCGGTCGACCGGATGTGGCGTCTCTGATTTTCTGCAGATGTGTCTCTCCTGTTCATCATTCTTGTGTCAAATGATCGAATCTCGGCGGCTCGCCAGCAAATCGCAGCGATTCCTCGAGGCTGGAGGGTTCGTCGGCCTTACAAGGCGGCCGGCGGTTCATTCCCCCTCCATGATGATGGCGATGACGCTCTTCTCCAATGGCGGCACGCAAATGGCCTCCCGCGTTGCCAAGCCCGTTCTGCCCCTGGACCCCTGCTGGGCAAGTTGGACCAGAACCCGCTTCCAGAAACTGTCGTTCATGCTTCCCGGCCTATCCAACATCATTCATCATCTGGCTCGGTTCATCCAGCAAATGGAACTGCCGCATTCCAGTTCCAAGATATTGGCGATTTCGAGAAGCCGTCCAGAAATGTATTTGACCCGGTACCAGCAGTCTGTATTCCGATTATTAGGTCTCTTGCGTGATGCGCGGTTGGACCATTCGGGAGGTAGAGTTCCCTTTTTCTTGCGCGGCAGTTCATTCCAAGATATGTTCAGCGCATGACCGGCTTCCAAGCATATCCTGTATGGCTGATATCCGGATCCAGCGACTCCATGAACGATGAGCAATGGGGAGGCCACGGCCTTGTTGGATTCAGTCAAGGAATGAATAGGAGTGACTCCAACACATGGGAGGGTCGAGAAAAGTGAGGAGATCGTGAGGGTCGGTTGTCGCACCGACGTGTGACGTCGTTGTGGTGACCTCCGTGGTCTTTCGGAAGTCCGTGCCGAGATGCTACCCCTTATTCTCTCCATGGAGGATTTTGGTCTACGTCTAATTTAACTTCACTCGTGATCAGGTGAGCTGGTGATGGTGGGGCAACTCATCGAAGGGAATCCCTTGCCACGGCATCGAATGCTCTGTCAGGGAGTCATCAACAATGACTGCGGTTCTTCAAGACTGGATAATCGGCTCTTCCAATCCCAACTTTCGGAGGGACGGGTGCCGTTATTGCTGAGATGGTGTTCCACAAGGAGATTTTTGACTCTCCGGTCTGTTCTCCAGTCCTCCCTGTTGTCGGTATCGCCATGTCTAGGTTGGAGGTAAGACCAGAGGACACGGTATATGGCTTTTGGACCTTCGGGAGTCTCAGGAGTAGGTCGGGCTGGAGGCACCAGTTAAGCTAACAGTCATGCCGACAAATAACATTTGCTGGGAACAAGGCAATAATACTTGGAAGGATGTTGAAGTAGCCGGGCCAGGTGATCTCTATGAGGGAAGGCCTGGCGTCATGAGATCTGCTGTCAGTCTTTCCAGCCTTGTGCTCCATGACGGGATTCGAAAACTAGAGGAAAGCCATGGTGAATCAGACACTACCGGTAGTCGTTCCGTCCCATCCAGTTCTTATGTCTCTGGATAATCCGGCTCGCAGTGATGTTAGTAACCTTGAGGACATCTGATAGAGGCGGCCAGTTGCAGGTAGCAAACATCAAGTTTGGTAGATGCATCGGTGATCGATCGTCACAGTACGGCTGTGCCATTTTTCTTCTTTACAACAGGTATCTTGGATTTAGCAGAATAGATTTGGATATTCTGAGTCAGCCGGATCCACGGTCCCCAGGAGAGACAGTCCCTGTTCTTCTCCTTCGTCAACGCCAGAGAAACTTGGGCCTGACCGCATCTCGACAAGCCTTAGGATGAATGGATGGCATCGAAGTAAGGTTGCTATATATGTCTCTACTGCCTGAAAATCCTTCCTCGTGGGCTATGACCATGTCACAGCTCGAAGAAGAGGTGTCACTGAAAGCGCTGTTCTCTGAGAGTAGTACCTCCGAGATCAGTGCCCGGTCCATGCCTTCAAGCCTCCAGTCTGCCCCTCTAGGTAGGGCCGTATATACCTAATAGCATCACCTAGAGAGGCCAGTTGGTGAGAGAGATGGATATGTTGACAAGTTGCCACAAAACCTCCTATCTTCTCATAATCCCCGAATATCATCCTGCTTTGGTGCTATGCACAATGATCTATCTTTTACGGTCCGAAAACGTACGCTTCTGCGGGAACAGAAGGATCTATTTATCTCGCCTCAGGGTTTTCCGCAGAATCCCCATTCACTCGTCGCGGTTTGGTCAACGTAAATGATACCCACGTGCCATGCTGGGCGATTGACAAAAAGACAGTCCTGTCCCAACATTCCATGATCCACCTCCTCCGGGCGCAGCCATCATCTCACCATGCCGGCATTTCCTAGTTGACAAGATTAATACGGTGACACCAATATGGACGGCCATCGATGGGAGGCTCAGACCGAACAATCTAAGTTCCGCTGATAGACATTTGGTCATGTTTGTCTCATGTAGCTTCGACCCGTAGCGTTCAGATAACACGGCCAGGCCCGTTCCGAGTCCTACGGAGGGAGGCTCTCAACAAAGTCAGTCAAAGGAGAGCGGCGTGGTTCAGCCTATCGTCTTACTTGTAACGACGTCCTCCAAGGAGTAGGGCGCCGTTGATATCTACTCATCGTTCTGCCATATCCTCAGGAAGTATCAGAGCTTGGTTTCATATGTCCGCTCGTGGTGACCACGAGACGTAACTGAGCTTGACGCTCAAAGGGGCATGACTCAACAGCCGGTTGCCTGGAGGTGGTTGCGAGTGACATAGTTGCCAGTAACAGCATTGTTTTAGTCATCGGGAATATGGGAAGATGCTACTCGGTAGGAGTGATGGTGCAAGGTGACTCGCTGAGCTCACCATTCCGGGGAATCAATGGATTTGTAGGACTATGTGTCCTGACAAAGGCCCACTAAGTGAGACGAGGTAAATGGGTCTAAGTGTGTTTATTTTCCTAATCCATTGAAAGGCGTGGATGATACCGCGCGATGTCCGCTTGGTGTCCTCTCATGCTGACCGCAGGGCTGCGAGCTCGGGTAGCATATGAGCAGGTCGACGACAGGTGATTGGACAATGGTCGAAGGCGTCTTTCAGGGTATGGAGTCCCCCACGCGATATCGAGAAACCTTGTGTTTTGTCGACTACCTCCTCCCTTCTGCCGGCAGCTTGTCTCGGTAAAGAGGTGTGAGACGCTGCTTGATAGGCCGTACTCACAACTGGTTGTAGACGTGGCAGCACGAGACATCCCGATCGCAAGTCAGTTTAGGCATTCCAGAGCTATCGATTAGTTTCTTTCCAACGGGTTCTAGTTACGGACCCCACCAAATCCCGCGAGATGTTGACATCTGAAGATGCAGTCGTCTGTTCATCTAAGGAAGAGCTAATTGGAGCAGACCACTCAACTACCCCTCAGCATAACTGGGGAGGTAGGTCTAGTAAGTACATGAGCATATCGGTAGGGTCCTCTCCACGTCTACTGTCCCCACTCGGCCCCTCAAAGGAAGGACCTTCAGGAGATGCGCTCGGAGGCGGTGGAGCTTTGGTCCGGAGAGCGGGGCCCGCCCTCGGCCCGGACCCGGCGGCACCTATCAGACCACATGTTTCATGGGACGGATCAATCATCGCCTTGGTCAGCTCGTCCCAACTGCATGATTGCTTATGATACACTCATCCTGTTCGAGAAAATTGGCTACCCCTCAGTACACCCACCAAGAGAAAGCCTTGTTGACAAAACCAATGCTGACCTGCTAGGTAGCCAAAGTGTATGTACAACCTTCCTCTGGACCAGTGGTGCGCAGCAGACTGCATATGACATCGAACACTTCGGAACTCACTTGTCAGCCCCGCCCCTCACCCCCGCCGACCCCCGCGTGGACACCTCCGGCCTTCCGACGGCGTCCGGAATTGTGTGGAGTTGAGTGCTCAGCATGTAAGCCAACCAGCCGCACAGTCGCACCGAGGGGGCTAAGCTGTACATTCCGGAAGTGACCTGCAGGAACAGACGAGACTAGACCTGTCGGGTTGGTTGCCTTCTTGCATGGGTCAAGAGAGGTATGTAGGGAAGGGAGGGGAGCATGATGCACTGGGCCACATGCCGAGTCTATTCCCTTCTAACGCTCAGAATCGAATGTTAGATGATAAAGGTCGATACATATGTCTGTGATATAGGTACTTGGCGGCATATATGGGCCTGTCACACTCGACAGAGACACTTTGAGGCGGGGCGGCATCTTGCAGGCAAGATGGGATAGATTATGCTCTGTTGCAGTCCATCCTATAAGGACAGCCCCATACGCTTGCCTGGGACGTAGTTGGCACGAAGTAAGTCACCAGGCACGCAACGTACGCTGCTGCGCGTTGCGTGTGTGGGTGGGATTCCCTTCCATGTTTTCCCGTATCCACGAGAACTGCTTGCTATGTTTGTCGTGAGCACCAAACACCGAAAGCAACCCGCGCGAACCGCCGCTCCTCGGTACCAGACAGAATTGAGGCCGGAGAGAAGGATGAGAATGCGGGTTGCGTCTGCGTGGGTGCTGACTTGCGTCGTACTGCGTCCTGCAATGCACATGAGGTGGCGGGACGGTCGGTCGGCACAAGGCGCCCGCGACTGGGAAGGTTCTTGTGATCGTGGTGGCGGCGTCGGGCGTTTGGTTCCAGCCGTGCATGCGTCCCGGACCCAGCCATACATGACTAAGGTAACAGGCACACCTAGGTATCCAGGAGGGAAAGAGAACCTTGCTCTATTCGACATATCTGCATGCCATCATGGACAGGAAGCCATATATCAGAGACGAACTATATGCTTGATCCTTGCACGACATGCCCTGTTCACTGCTTGTGTCATCATGACCAACGAGACGAGCACGGGCCGTGGGGAGGTGATACGTCGGTTTCGTAAACCAAACCTGCTTAGGAGGACTAACCAAGTAGGTAGACTCCCAGATCGGTCATACAAACTACCAACAGCACCAAAGGTGTAGGTCACACATATCTGGTGAGGGGGTAGGTTGTTGGATCTTGCCGGCCGGCCGAACGTGGTGAGGAGGGGTTTGGCCGAGAGGACGACGCAAGGAGTCTCCGAGTCTGGCCGCGATGATATGGAGGTCCCGCATCACGGTGCCGACGAAGGCTTGCTATAGACTCGACCAAGTTTCTCTTGGTATCTTCGATGTTCGATGCAGGCTCATGGATGCGGGGGAGGGGCTGTTTGGGTACCTGTAGTTTGGCCTTCTTGTCCTTTCCCATCTGAGTAGGGAAGGTAGCTCTGATAACCATAGGTCCAAGACCACCGTATCGAAGCCATATCCATCTCCAACCTCAGCTGGAAGCACAGACACGTGAACTGGCACGCCCCTCTCCAGCACGTCGTCATCTTTCAGAAGCACCGGCCATCTAAGTGGATCCAGGTCCGCCTCGCGGTGGCTCGGGAATGTCGACAATGACCTGCAGCCATGACATGCCACGGAGGAGACCGGGGCCCTCGCCTGACCGAGGGGCTCCGGAGGTGGGCCTCGGGCGACGAGCCAATCATCGACAGCATCGAGGCGGTGGAGCCGGGACCCCTGCCCCGCAACCACGCCCCGCGGCACAGAAACTGAATGGCCAAAACCGATGCTGCACCTCAACGCCTCCATTGCGACTCTCTGCTGCGTGGAGGGCCAACGGAAATGGAGGTCCAATTGACGGATTGGCGGGGGGCGGGCGCGTCCACGAGAAGGACTGCGAAGGTTTGGAAACCGGGATACCACAGAGGTGCAGCAGTGGTACCTCACGGGACGGTGACTCGCCGGACAGAATGAAAACCGAACCAAAACCGTGCTTGTTGCGGGAGGGCATGGCGAGGAAATGTCAGGTGGGAAGAAGCAGACCTACCTCGCCGTCTTCAAATCGGCTATCTTGACGGCAACGGGTGGTCGACGCTGGCCCTATGAGGCCGCAATCCAGCCCATGATCGTGTGTGGTCGGCATGGGTGCGGCGACGCGGGCAGGCCAAGAAGAGCATGCACTCCTTGCCCCATGCCATACCATTCCGTGTGCTTCCACGTCCCTCCAGGTTGATGCTATATTGGCCTAGGACTTCGGGTGCGTCTGTCATCCCACTGCCGTCGAACGAGGCGGCATGCTGAGGAGCGGCACGGGGCGAGATGTCGTCTGGGTACGTAGGCTGGTCCGCGGGTGCAGGTGTTCGTATGTGGAAAAAGGAGGGGCGCAATGAGCCCCGCAAACGTCGATCGATACAGCAATTGATATGGCGACGGGAACCTCGACAATCACATCCTCTAGCGCCCGAGAAGTCCGGCAGGCGTGGAGTCGATGCACATGGGATGTGTCGTGTAGGTGGTACCTCGAGAGGTACATACAATGCAAACGTCAAGGTTCCATGCTCTGGAAAAAGCGCTAGCGCAATCTCACCGCCTCCGGGAAGAAGAGGAACGGAGAACGGCAAAGAAGATTTCGCGAGCAGAGAGGGTCCCCTCGACCCTCCATTCGGCTCCGTCCAGTCGACGGGTCTCCCCTCCCAACAATTGGAACCTCGAAAGTCCACCTCAGTCGGGTCGGGTAGGAAGTGGTCCCAACTGTGGATCACGCTATGTACGTAGTTGCCAGTCTGACGTTATAAATTGCTACTGCTCCCTTCCCGTGCCTCTGTGCTCTTTCCTCTCTCCTTTGTTACCCACAACAAATCCGAAACATTCATCTCAACTCTGCTGCTGAACTTTCAGGGCTCTTTGTAGCCAGTCTCGCTCTCGTACTTCATCTCAACTTTTTTTCCCCGGTCCTCGATCGCACTCTTTGGAGTCGCGATCGATACCCACCGTCAAAACGTTTTCCAACCTCCTCAACTCGTAAGAAACCTCCCGCCTTTCATTTTTCTCACCATAACACTACCGACCCCAACGAGGCTGCCATCGGCCAGACTCTTCACTTCTCACAACCTCTTACTAACACCCTTCACAGGGTCCATCACCCCTTCGCAGGAGCCCGTTGCTCGGCCTCGCCCGGAGGTGCAGCGGACTCAGTCCAGACAGAGTAAAATCTCGACAACCAGAACGACTTTATTCCTGATTTCCCTCTGCAAACATGGCGCCCCACGCTGAGATCGACGCGGCTCCCGCGAACGGTGGTGGACACCAGACCAACGGCAGCAACGGCGCCGCCAACGGCCATGGCGCTGCTGCTCGCCCCAAGTTCATCGTCAACTCGCCCAATGTGGTGTACGCGGACGGCGAAATCCGTTCCACCTACACCTACCGCACCACCCAGGTGTCGGAGGGCCCTGACGGCACCCGGATCGTCACTCCCAAGGAGATGGTCTACGACTTCAAGCTCGACACCAAGGTCCCCAAGCTCGGTGTCATGCTGGTCGGCTGGGGCGGCAACAACGGCTCGACCGTGACCGCCGGCATCATTGCCAACCGCCGCGGCCTCACCTGGCAGACCCGCAATGGTCTCCAGAAGGCCAACTACTACGGCTCGGTTGTCATGGGCTCGACCCTGAAGCTCGGCACCGACGCCAAGACCAACCAGGATGTCAACATTCCCTTCCACGATATCCTGCCCATGGTTCACCCCAATGACATTGTCATTGGCGGCTGGGACATCAGCGGCATGAACCTGGCCGAGGCCATGGACCGCGCCAAGGTCCTCGAGCCCACACTCAAAGACCAGGTCCGCAAGGAGATGGAAGCTATGGTTCCCCTCCCCTCCATCTACTATCCCGACTTCATCGCCGCCAACCAGGAGGACCGTGCCGACAACCTGATCCCCGGCAACAAGGCCTGCTGGGAGCACGTCGAGCAGATCCGCAAGGACATTCGGTATGTGAATCCGGGTACTTGTTTTTGACAGCCCAATAATCTCTAGCTAACACCCTCTCAGCGAGTTCAAGGCTGCCAACAACCTGGACAAGGTCATTGTGCAGTGGACCGCCAACACTGAGCGCTTCGCCGACATCATCCCTGGCGTCAACGACACTGCCGACAACCTCCTCGACGCCATCAAGAATGGTCACGAGGAGGTCTCTCCGTCGACCGTGTTCGCTGTCGCCAGCATTCTCGAGGGTGCGCCCTTCATCAACGGCTCTCCCCAGAACACCTTCGTTCCGGGTGCCATTGAGCTCGCCGAGCGCGAGGGCGCCTTCATTGGCGGTGACGACTTCAAGTCTGGCCAGACCAAGATGAAGTCGGCTCTCGTCGACTTCCTCATCAACGCCGGCATCAAGCTCACCTCGATTGCCAGCTACAACCACCTCGGCAACAACGACGGCAAGAACCTGAGCTCTCAGCGTCAGTTCCGCTCCAAGGAGATTTCAAAGTCCAACGTCGTTGACGACATGGTCGCTGCCAATACGGTCCTGTACGGCCCGAATGAGCACCCCGACCACATTGTCGTCATCAAGTACGTCCCGGCCGTCGGCGACAGCAAGCGCGCCCTGGATGAGTACTACGGCGAGATCTTCCTTGGCGGCCACCAGACCATTTCCATCACCAACGTTTGCGAGGATTCGCTGCTCGCTTCGCCGCTCATCATTGACCTGGTTGTCATCGCCGAGCTCATGACCCGCATCCAGTGGCGTCTGCACTCGGAGGAGGCCCAGGGCGCCAAGGGCTACAAGAGCTTCCACAGCGTCCTCAGCGTCCTCAGCTACATGCTCAAGGCTCCTCTGACCCCGCCCGGCACTCCCGTCGTCAACGCTCTTGCCAAGCAGCGCGCCGCCCTGGCCAACATCTTCCGCGCTGTTGTTGGTCTCGAGCCCGAGTCGGACATGACCCTGGAGCACAAGCTGTTCTAAATGGAACAGCTCGTACAACTGCATGACATGGGAGGTAAGTGAGTATGAGACTTCGACGAAAGTTGGAGGCGTCTACTCGCTCGTCGACTAGCCTGGTGATGACAAGGCTCAGTCTTCGTTTCGTTTCTTGCCCTGAGAGGGAGGCTGGCGGTTCGTCAAACCTTTCTGGCCGGCATTTATTCGATAGTTTTCGTGAGGAGCCTAGACTTGCGCTGTATCAGACACCCTCTTGAGAAAGGGAATCTGATCACCGGTCTGGCAGGCTCCGATCGATATAAACCTAGAAATCTAACAGATTTCGTCAAAGTCTTGGACCCTCGTGAAATGATTGTGTTATGGACGTGATTGTGGTGTGAACCGTTGAGTGAGTCATGGGTATCTTGTACATATTACTGTAGGCATGTGACATGGACCCAGTTCAAGAACCATCCTTCTGTTTCTAGCGTGCGGAAGGGTCATTACCCGGGTAGTTCTTGTGATGCATGACCGCATAGTTCCGCTGAGTAAAAGCAGTCGTGCTCTCGAAGCGGAAACGTTTCAACGATACAAAATGATGATGGCGACGGGATCCTGGAGATGTACATTTTTTGAGTCATGAACATGGCACAGAGACTGATCACATTTGTTACCACACGTCCCAGCAGCCATGCGTCCTATATACATGGTATCACGCACAGCAACATCAACGCCTCTATCGGTCCATGCTCCTGCATCGGATCCCCCTGACAGCGTCTCTTCCTCCTCATCGTCTAACAAACAACAAGCCTCGACTTCGGTGGGCCGGATAATCTGGACAAAACCAACGCTTGAACCTGGCTCAAGAGCCATGCTCTGGAGCAGCGAATGGCGTAGCTGACAGAAAGCCTCATGCCAATCGTTTTGCGCGTTCAAATCTTCGATGACTGGCCAGCCACCTCGGACTGTGCCCGGTCGCGGAGCTGTTTGCGGAGGATCTTGCCCGACTGCGAGACAACCAAGTTAGCAGCTTTCGTCACTCACGTCCAGGAATGAATGAGTAAACTCACCGGGTTCTTGGGAATGACATCCACAAACACCACCCCTCCAGTAAGCCGCTTATACGGCGCAACCTTGCCCTCCATCCACTTGGCCACATCCGCCTCGGTCGCCTTGGACCCTGGACGGCGAACCACATACGCCCTCGGAACCTCCCAGCTGCTTCCGCTCCCCTTCTCGCCAGGCATAGTGACACCAACCACCGCCGCGTCCGCCACGTCCGGACTCTCCAGCAGCACGCCCTCCAACTCCGCCGGCGCCACCTGGTTCCCCTTGACCTTGATCAACTCCTTCACCCGGTCCACGACGTGGAAGATGGCGCCCGGGCCGTACGATTCGACGTACGCCACGTCGCCGGTGCGCAGCCACCGCGTGCCGTCGGCGTCCTGCACCACCGTCTCGGCCGTCGCCTCGGGCTTCTTCCAGTACCGCCGCAGCAGCGTGGGCCCGCTGATCCACAGCTCGCCGCGCACATTGGGCTGCGTGATTTCCGTCTTGCCACCGTCCTCGAGGCTCATCAGCTTGGCGCGGAACGTGGGCAACAGCTCGCCCACCCCCGCCGATGGCGCGGCTGTCGTGTTCGGGTCCCACCCCATCGCGCTGCAGGTCACCTCGGTCATGCCCCAGCCCTGGCGGATGACGAGGGGCTTCTCGCGGTTGGTTTGCGGGAAGAGGCGTTCGGCTTCTTCGCAGATCTCGCGGGACAGCGGGGCGGCACCGGAGCTCAGGGTTTCGATGGACGAGAGGTCGTGCTGTTTTGTGAGCGGGGACTTGGCGAGCAGGACCACGATGGGCGGGACCACGGGGCAGATGGTGATGCGGAAGCGCTCGATGTGCTTGAGGAAGGAGGGGAAGTTGAAGGAGGGCATGATGTAAACGGGGATGCGCATGTGCGGGAGGTTGGCGACGAAGAAGGTTTGGCCGTAGGCGTCTAGATGGTTGGTGGGAGGATGGTTAGTTTGAAGGGACGGGGATAAGAAAATGAAGGGAAGGTTGTTTTGGTGGGGGGGGGGGGGGAAGAGAAGGGGTAAGGAAAGACATACGATACAGCGGCAAGAAGGCCAAGGCATTGTCGCGCTTTTCCTTCTCCTTCCAGTCCGGACGAAGTCGCATCAGAAAGACGACGGCCGCGCCGTTGGCGACGTACGAGTAATGCGTGATCTCAACGCCCTTGGGCACGCCGGTTGTGCCGCTCGAGTAGTTGAGGCAGCACGTCGTGTGCTCCGGGTCGGCAGGCTCCTCCCAGCTCCACATTTCGGCCTTGGCCAGGTTCCCGGCGAGCAGCTCGGTCCAGTGCCGCACCCCGGCGGCGGCGGCAACGTTATTCTTCGCCGGCGGCGCGGGCGCCAGCGTCCGCGCGATCTGCGACATGGGCACGGAGGCGTTCGTGCCCAGCACGAAGATGCGGTTCTGCGGGAGGCCCACCTCGGCGGCGGCCTCGAGGGCCGTCTTGACGGCGTGCTCGGCCACGAAGAGGAAGCGCGCCTCGCTGTCGCGCAGCTGGTAGGCCAGCTCGCGCGGGACGAAGGTTGGGTTGGCGCCGGTGACGACGCCGCCGGCCATGAGCACGCCGAGGAAGACGGAGGGAAAGACGAGATTGTTGTTGGAGAAGATGAGTACGCGGTCACCCTTGCCCAGGCCTTCCCGCTGCAGACCCAGGGCCAGGCGCTTTGCGAGAAGCCGAAAGTCGGACATGGTCAGGTAGTTGGCCTCCGGGTTGTCCGGGTCGACGAAGGATTTGTGGTCGCCGACGGGCCCGCAGGCCGAGCCGAAGATCCATTGCTGCAGCGAGCAGCGTGGGATGGGAATTTGCCAACGAGAGTCGATGGGCATGTTGGAGGGAAAGCTGGATGGGTCGGTCAGCGAGGAGGGGATGTGAAGGGATTGGGAAAGGAAGTGAAAGGGAAAAGGACATACACAGGCCAAGGTCAACGACAACTTAAAGGTGGGTAGGCGACTGGGTTCCAGATGGAAATGTCCCGCCTTAGGTTTCCAATCAAGTGAGAGAGTTCGGGAGGAGCATGTATCTTCCAGGAAACCCAAAGACACGCAGATGTCGGTCGGCGGTTGCCCACGTACTTGTAGACGAGTGAAGCGGAGTCTGGTTCTCGTGGCGAGGGGGCCAGAGAACGGCGTAACGACGGCGAGTGACCAAGATGGCGACCTTTCTCCTCCACATTGGAGACTTGGTTCCTAGACTAACACGACTGGTAGACACGACCGACGCAGAAGGCCCCTCTTTGTCACCACCCCAGCCAGGTCGTAAGCGTAAAGGCCCCCGCAGACCCGAGATCCTCGGTGGTGGAGAGAAAGAGGAAGGCTTGGGTTTAAGTGCCTAGTCTGATACAATACGACGCTTCTAAGAGACTACCTCTCCGCCCTGATCTTGACCAGAACCAAGGGCCCCGGACCCTGGCTGTGTTCATCGAGGAGTGAGATGACGCCGACATGATGGTCTAATGACTGGTCTCTCGTCTTGCTGTCCATATGAACTATACCTATCATATCCTTCTTCACCAACCACGCGTTGGAGTCCGGACAGCCACCAGGTACTTCCGGGCTGATGTGGTCGAGTCTGGGACACATTTACACCGTCGTAGCACGATGAAGGCCGGGCAGGGGCCGCAAGGGCGTAGTGATGCCGATTGGTCGTTTGGTGCTTAGCTCCTTGCCTCCCCGCATTTGCAGGGACCAGGTTCCCCGTGAATTGGGATGAAGTACCGAGGCACTGGAGTTGGAGACGACAACGGATGAGGGGTTGGCAGCGAACCCCAACTTTTCCAGAGTCTTTCGACTTCCCAGGTCGTCTTCTTGATTTCATGTCTTCGGAATTGACATAGTTATCACTTTATCACTTCTGCTCTTGTAGGTCCGCGTTGCGATGCCGGTATCTGCAGTGTTGAGTCACACACCACAGAACGCGAGGGCACGACAGTTCGGAAAACGATTTCATGGAGATGCCCAGAGACCTAGGGTAGCAAGTCAAGTCGATTCGGAAGAACCAGCAAAGTGTTTTTGGCCACATGGCTTTGGTTGTATGCATTTACGAATTGTACGACGTTCCCCAACTTTGACATGATCCGAGGTTGCGGCGCTCGTGCGTTGGTTGAGGAAGTATTTTGGGAACAGAAATGTTTATTCAAGATGGAACGATGATGTCAAAGTCCCATGCAAGTCCTTGGATGAGGCCGAGGTTCCGAATTTGGCAGTTGTCAAGCACGCCAAGCATCGATCTCCACAGGGGTTGCCTTTAAGAACATTTGGAGAGGTTCCCTTCCACCAAGGCGCGGTGGCAGAGTGGTCTAATGCGCTAGACTCGAAATCTAGTTCCTTCGGGAGCGCCTGTTCGAATCAGGCCCGCGTCGAATTTCTTTTCACTTTTTTCTGGCCTCCCCCCTCAGCTGAGGGGTTTGGATGATCGTTAACTTTTTTTCCTTGAGTTTGTCTTTTTTTGGCTGTTCGACATTGAAGTTCAGTTTCAAGTTCGGACAGTCGTTCCTACTTTGCCTGCCTACTGTGGACACCTCCTGCGAACATTCCAATTGCCAGCAACATAACTAGCCAACCTAGACACTCAATATGTGTGTCCACCTCATGCAGACACATGTCGACTCCATGCTCAGACTTGTCATCTCAATGTTCAGGACAGAGAATAAAACTATCTCATGATCCAAACATGTACCGAGCTGGCCGAAGTTACATCATGACACTCATGGTCGGTAGGTAAACAGATAAAGCATCCACTCCCTATCCATACATACTTCACAGTTGTACGTGTATCTCATTGTATGTACATACGTTTGGGGAGATGTACAGATAAAGGTCAATCTTCCTAGTCTGTTTGCGGACATTTTTCGCGCGAGCATTTATAGGTACGTACTACGTACCTACTCCGTACAGCGTCTTCTTGATGAGAAACTATCGACTCTGTACGGAGTACTTATCTCCAGTTGATTCTTCAGCCCGCTTCGTTGCTTGGGATCATCCATGTTGGACAGATCCGCCTTACACACTAGTCTAGGCAATTGAGGAATTTACGGAGTACTTTCCTTCAAGTGCTCCGGATCAGACTGACGATCGACAGAACTCGGTCAAATTCTCCATCCTCTGGATTGAAAATTATCATGTTCCGTTCAGGAGATGCATCACAACACATTCTCCCTACGCACGGATAAGGAGTACGCAATTGCTCCAGACACAGACAAGCCGGTGCACATTCACTTCACTTGACTTGTTGGATGTTCAAATGCTTGTGTCACACGACAACGATGTGAGGACAATTCCACATTTCCTGCCCTAAGGCTGACGATCCGGTTGCATCGGATGTGGAGATGCTGTCAGCTCGCTCTTAGCTCAGGGGTTTATACCCATTTTTGTCAATCCAATTTCTTCAGCAGCTTTCTCATTGGCTCCCCACAGTCCCAACCGCGAGGTCAAGCTTTCATCAACAGGCATTGACGACAAGGCTAAGACACTATTGAACCTTTTGCTTCTTAGTTGGGGTATCACCGCGAGCAATGGGGCCAGAGACGCGCCTGAGGCAGGCCAGAATGCTGGGAGTCATGATGGTTCTTCATGGTCCTCGTGTGATCATTCAAGTATGGGCTGAGCTTCCAGACCTTCTCTCTTTCCTCTCTTCCTTTTTTCTCCTCATTCCGACCTCTGTTCGCTCCTTTGACTCTTCGGGTGGTTTGTGCCCGTTGCCATTCGTTCCAATCAGACAGCCATCAACATCATCACCATGTCCATCAGTCCGTTCTTTGAAAACTGCAACGCCAGCCCGTGCCTGTCCCAGGTTGCCGGGCTGGTGAACGGGGACGCCCCCATCCAGTATGAGGCCTGCACATCGCTGTTTGGGGTGCCGACTGTGACCACTTAGTATGTGATATGACCATGTTCAAGACTGTTGATTGTCAGGAAAGCGAATGCTAACAAGGCACCAAGCATCCCCCCTGTGTCGACTGACTACACGACGATCGTGGATACATCCACCTACATTGATGTGATCGTCGAGGTCAGCACGACGTATACCACCGAGCAGCTGCTGTCGACCCTGTACCAGTCGACCAAGGTCACTACCACGCAGTTCACCTCCACCAAGACGGTCACGTCCACGGTAACCACGACGAATTACACCACTTCGGGGAAGGGCAAGCGGAGGAAGAGGTCCGCCTGCAAGCCAAAGTCGTCCAGCACATTGGCCTCCAGCGAGGCCGAGACTACGCCTGCGGAGGAGACCACTCCTGCTGAGACTACTCCGGCTGAGGAGACTACTGCTGCCGAGGAGACCACGCCTGCTGAAGAGACCACTCCGGCTGAGGAGACCACGCCTGCTGAAGAGACTACTCCAGCTGAGACCACTCCGGCTGAGGAGACTACCCCGGCTGAGACTACTCCGGCTGAGGAGACTACTGCTGCCGAGGAGACCACCGCCGTCGAGACCACTCCCCTCTTCCCCACGGCCACCGACTGCCCGAGCCTCGAGGAGTACTCGTCGGCCTGCTCGTGCATCGGCGCTGTCGAAACGACTATCACTGAGACCGCCGAGGCTGAGACCACTGTGCTGACCGAGTACACCACCACCACGGTCACTTCGGAGTCCGTGTCCCTGGAGACCGCCACCATCACCGTGACGACGAGCATCCCCATCACGGTTACCGTCACCGGCACGGCGACCACGAAGACCAAGACCACGACCACCATTACCTCCACGAAGACCGTGAACACCGCCCTCCCGACTTCCTGGTGGGTCAGGTCTCTTCGGGTCGACCAGCCGCCCGCTCTCGCCGGCAAGAACGTCCAGTTCACCGGCAACGGCAACTCTCCCAAGGACGGCGAGATCACGACCGGCGCGGGCACCTCTCTCAATGTCAAGTCCACTGGGGGCCAGCCTTATCTGACCAGCAACTCGTCCTTCAAGCTCCGCTTGGAGCCTGGTCAGGGCCTTCAGCGCAGGAAGCTGCAGCTCCGCTCCACGACCGGCGGCGCTGCGGATGTTACCTGCTCTTTTGGCGTCAACCTGATCCTCTCGTGCACCGGCAACGGCTGGACGCGTATCATCGAGTGCGATGGCGATCTCTACATGGCCTCGAACTCGTATCAGAACGCGCAGTGCCAGGACGTCGTGTTGAGGTTGGCTGCTTAAGGCAGTTCGGGGGATGGAAACAATAGGGGGGTGGTCCATGGGCCATTGTAAAAGTAATTGGACGGAGTACATGGTATCGTTTTTGATGGACTTCGTTTACATACCTAGCCATAGGTAGTTTAACTAATTTCGACGGCCACTGTCGTTGGAAAGTGATGGTTACAGATGCCGTCGTCGTTGTCGTTCATTCCTGTCATTGGGTAGCCAAACATTGACTGGGTGCCTCATCTCAACTGGTTCGTGAACACAGAGTGTCTGTTGATCCCGACTGTTCGTCTCCACCTCTCCAGGTTTTTGGAGATCGAACAAGACATCTGTAACCGATGTGATTGCTTTGTCCGCCTGAGCCTCCGGGACCTGGTTGGTGTTTCTGATGTTGCTCTTGAGTTGACAAAAAACACAAACCACTGCTCATAAATTAGGGGTTGGTCCTGAGAGGATCATGATTCCAGGATTACAGGCTCCAAGGGATTAACGAAGCCAGTTCCTCGACACGGACACGGCAAAGGTCTGCTGGGTCAGGGACGACCGGGAAACACAACCCAGTTACTATGGCATCTCTCTCTCTTGCCTCTGAACAACCGCTCGTCATGAGAGTAAGTTCTGGATCATCACCCTCTTGATTATTCATCCCACTCATGATGTGATGTCAAGACCAAGTTTGGATGGATATGGAGCAGTTAACGAGCTTGGTGGTGAGGGCATGAATGCTAGCACAAGTTCTCTCGACCTTCTCCAGCATGCGGTGACTGCCGACAGGGGGACAGACATGAATTCAGGAATGAACATTTGTGCATATACACTGACAACGGACTCACACCGAGAGGGCTGACGACCCTCTCTCACACACATACTACGTACGGAGGACTGTAGTTTCTTGGAGCCAACCATGCAGGAAGCGGGAAGCAACCGAGAAGGGAAGCAAGGGACACGACAGAGACATCATAATCAGAAGCAAGCAAAGGCGAAACAAGGCCAGATGGGGGGAAACATGCACATCGACACAAGCCACAACGTGCAGCATACACGAAAACCACCTTGTCCTCAACCCCCTACTCTCCTCCACGTTTTCCAGCCTCGCTTCTATTGCCTTGGGCGGTTCTCCCTGCTGTGTCCGTAGCCTTCATCATCTACTAGTACAGGACTTGTCACAAATGACGATGATAACGCGCACGGAAATCGCACGATGGGGCTTCAACGTGAGAGTTCGGCAGGTCAAGTGTGCGCTAAGTAGTGACCGGCCCGACGAACCACACACTTGTGGCTTGCTCACCGATCCAAGCCAAGACCGAACAGAGGGCTCCCGGATATGGAGTAGTCGTTAAGTTCCTGATCCGTGTCCCCGTCGACTTTTCACCGGGCGTGATGGAGCTGCTGGATCCCAGTGGTTTGGGAGCTTTCAGCTTAGCGTGGCGTAGCGCCTGACGTTAAACCTGATCAGGAGGTGGCGGGCAGCGAGGTGAAGGAAGGCAGACTGCAGATCCTCAGGCACACTAAGCAGTTGGGTATCAGGACAGCGGTTAGCTCGACTCGTGGCCGAATCATCAAGCCAGCCAACCTGGAATGGAGATGGTCAAGATCGGACACAGCCTGAGGCGCGTGCGTTGCAGAAGGAGGAGGGGGAAGGATCTGACTTTCTGGCAGCAGAATGTCTCAGCCACCCACCATCAACACAACAACTTACACTTTCATATTCAGTGAACTGGTGGTCTGTCAGCTGTGGTGGTTCGTTCGCGAAATAGCCACCACGCATTCTTGCCTTCCCCTCCCCATTTCAACCAAGTCGAGCACATGGCAGTTTCATCTGACAGGTCAAAATGAAACCCACAACGGACAATCTGAGTGTCTGGGAGTTGCCAACACCCCGACGGCGTTTCTGATCGAGGCTAGATCCATGCTCGGGAGTTGAGTGCCCGCGGACTCGGTCACCCTACACATGACCGAAGATCTAAGATGTGGGAAGTGTAAATAATTGACCATACTAACGGAACCGGGAACACCGAGAAAGGGGTTCGATAGGTAGGCATGTCTGTACTGTACATCCTTCGCAGACGCTGTGGCCATTGTGATTACAATATGCTGCTGCCAACGGTACGGCCACTCGCCACTGGTTGCTTACCTGATGCTTGAAAATGTCCCACGCCAGTCTGAACCATCCATCCACCCCTCGTGGAACTGCCGGCACGCCTCCTGCGTCCGCGTGGCACTGTGTATGAAGTGCGCAATCGAGGACCAAGACGTTTCCGCCGTCATGTCCTCCGTCCAGGGTGGTTAGTTATCTGCAGGCTCATCGGGCTTCAAGGTCGACGGGGACCGATCGGCGCTAAACCTGCAACGAGCAACGACTATGTATTCAGTGGCGAAGTGGATTCCCAGAACGAATGTTCGATCTTTTGACGCAGGCCACCCCTTCGGGTCAGGCCAAGGCTTACCCAGAGGGGATGGGCGAAATGGCGGGGCCAAGAAAACACCAACGGAGAACGAGCCAGCCTCCTGGTACTTAGTGGCTATCACTTCGTCAGACAACACAAGGCAACGCGTGCTGTGGTTGTCCTTGTCTCGGGCATACGTGCTCGGGCACACAGGCAATTCTTCCGCTGCGGTAGGTATTTGCTTATGCTCAACTTGTGTTGACACCGGTGAAGGTTGGTCGTGTCTCTTGCTGATGAACTCAGATATCGTCAAGCTTCTTCAGGCGTTTTGACCATCAGCACGACACAAGACGTTGTGACATGTGTGTGTATGTACATACATACCGAGTACATCTACATACCACTCTGGCTCTCACTGACTTCCTCTCTCTTGACAAGTCCCCGAGACTCTCTCCACGGCGAGCGCAAAAATCACAGCAAGCAGAGCTCCTGAGCATTTCCAATGGCAACCTCGACGTGATTAGTTGTTGACTGTCGTGTGTCTGACTGGCTGCTTCATATTAGTTACAGAGCACATACAGCTCCGCGGCAGCGCACCACACTTGCCTGGCTGAAGGAGGTGTCATGTTTCACCAAGACTACACTAGGATAAACATCGGATTGGGGGATCTGCAGATCTGACAATCATCGCACATCTGCGGGGGGCCACACCAAGAGGGGGAAACCTCTTGTCCGTGCCCTTCGGGAGGGTGAAGATCATGTCGATCTTATACTAGAAATCCGTTTCTAGCCTACTCTGAAGCAGCCGGGGAGTATCATCTCAACTCAAAATATGGGATGAGAATGAGTATGAAACAGCCGCACCATGAACTTGCGCTTCACAGCCAAGCTCATGCCTGTAATAATATCAATGATGGAAAGCCACGCTCTGAGTCCGGTGGGGAGAGAGTGAAGATGTCGGGGGAGAAAAGGCCAACGATGATCGAGACGATCACCGCTGCTGCACAAGAGGATCGGCCTTGCCGATGATGCAAAACTTATTGATGTTGCAGAAACGCTCAACATAAAGCTACTTCACGGTAGGATTGAGGATTGACAGCACAGCTGATGAGAGGCAACAACCCCCTTTTCCTAACGCCACTAATTATCACCTCTCTATTGGAGGTGTTGCTTCTCGTCGATATTTGATCCGGTGTCCGTTCACATTGGACTCGAGAAGCTCGTGATATCGCTCACTCGAACTTTGACTCGAGGCAAAAGCTCGAACACTAAGGTATCCTTCTCTTCATGAAGAAAGAGCCTTAATCAGATGTTTGACGTTTGAGTCATTTTGTTTAATCGGCCACCCCGATATGCCAGGCCAGAAACAGAACATGCATCTTGAGAGCTGGATGGTTCGTTCTCGTTGGACGGATGAGTACCCGAAAAATCCATGCCTCTGGCTCGTGTGGTCATGGTGGATAGGAGGGTGTCCAACAAGGCTGAGAGCAAGCGGCCAGCCCATGATGCTGCATACAGGCAAGACAAAGAGACACAGGATCATTTCCTAGACTGGTAAATGTCCGAAAACACCTAACCCACCGTCTCCTTCAGCCTAGACTTGAACTCGCCGAGACCCCACGAGACGAAAGACAAAAGCGACGTCCCAGATCCCCCGCCTCGTTGTGAGACACGCCAGACCCTCCATGATAACCCACAGAAACAACATCGCCGCGGAGGTTTGAGACAAGAGGAAATCCCACGCTCAACGGTCATATGTGTGGCTTGGACTTCACTGCATCGGGTACTCTAAAAGACGCCTACCTACCATCCTGTGAACGGGGTGCGGGCAGTTTCAGCCTCATGTCTCGAATTGTCTCAGCAATACATGCCGATGTGGTGGTGGTGGCGGTGGTGGGCATTGTCCCGCCTCTGATGGTTGAATCCCTGCCTTGATGATGGATGGCGGGAAACCGCCCCCTACACCTGGGTTGTATGTATTGTGTTATGTTGTTGAAAGAGTAGGTCATTGGTTCAAACGGGAGGGCCAGACCTACGCAGAACGGTAAACCAACGTCAATCGATCATGATCGTTCAGTCCAGTTCCACACATCCTCTGATGGGATCGACGGGAGATTCTGTCGGGAGAAGCATGGCTATATCCCCACGAGCATCGGAAAGTTTTCTATTACCACCCTCCATGAAACTCCCCAGGGGCACACTTCGGCCCTACCCGCCATTGTTTTTCCTTTTCTTGGTAAACTCGTGTCAGGTTGAGGAGCAGGTAGAGTGCCATTGAACCACAAACTCATGAACCACGAGGACAGCATTCAGAGGCAGGCGAGCAAGCAAGCAAGCAGCAGAGTACACATGACCGGTGAGTTCCCAAAGCTTTTCGGGGTCGGGAACATTGATTTATCATAAAAAACAGTAATTAATGCCGAATAAACCCCCGCTACACAAGACAACAAACTAATACTCCATAAATCAGTTTACGTCCTTCTCGTCACCCTGTCACCCCCAAGTTTTCTACATTCCATCGGAACCATCAGTGACGACAACAGGCCGAGTCTCTACATGCCAGATGCCATGTCTGATGGTCGTACATATTCGCAGGAGAGATGAGCTCTCGGGTCAGGTGTAAGCTGGAGAGGTGAGGGGAGTGGGAATAAGGTTTGAGATAACCCGGGGGGTGTGGACTGCCCAAACCCCGCCCGATCTCCGGCCTAGCACCCGAGCAAAAGCGATCGATCTTTGGGTCCGCTGCTATAAACATCTCTACCTCGGAGCAAATCTTTCCTTGCCATGGTCCTAGGCTTCGACGACAAAGTTCCAGTTAATCAAGACGGTATGCTGCCATGCTGAATCCCTGGGAAAATAATCGCCACCTCGCTAAGCAGCCAGCGTTTTCTCCCTCGGCCCAGTTCCGGCGTTGCACCCAGGCAGTCCCATAAATGCTCGGCGAGCACGGGATTGTGACGACTTGATCGGTCAAGATCAGTCAGGTTTGAGCCACATGGCTGGAATACTAGCGGCCTTTCTATATCCAGGTAACACTAAAATTGAGACAACGAAAGCCAAAAAATCCACTTGGGATCCGGTAGATGTATGTATATCCTGTGCAATCAGGGGGCTTCTTCCGGGCAACGGTACCCTCCACCACCACGGAGAAGATCACCGATGAAATAAGTCGGTGTTCATGACACAAGCCAATATGAACGCCGAATGTTTTGCATCTTGCAGCACTGCAAGACAGCAGCAGTTAACCTGCTTGGTTTTAATTTAACTTGGGATCGGGATTCGAAACGTTTCCCGATGGGCAGACGGGAACAGCCTAAACTGTGCCGAGTCCACACACCACTGCCGCTGCGGCGGCCGCGCGTTCATGTGTGCCGTATGTCCTAAGCATCTATGTTTACCAATAGCGTCTGTGCAAGCCCCTCCGCGGAAGTGAAGCCGCGCCAGTGGCAGGATCTGAGATAATCAAGTATGTATCTTCCGATCAGGAGATCAGATACCCGGCCGCCCGCCGCCCGCCCGGAGTGGGAGCGAAGCGAGGCACCACTGTGTGGGGTGAAACAAAAAAACTCGCATGCGATACTACCACCACCAGACTGCCGCTGTGAGAGGGGAGAAAGCTGATGGCGGGAGGGAGGGATGGATGGGGGGGTGAGGTGAGGCGAAGCAACGGGATGCGGACCGGGGAGGAGGGGGAGGGAGCATGAGGAGATGGCATGCACGGGACGAGTGAAAAAGTAGGACGAGCCAGACAAAATACCTGACCTGACGATCTGCCTGCGTCACACGAAAAGCAGAGAGGACTTGGTAGGAGGGGTAAAACGCATATCGAACATGAGCAAATGCGATGCAAGGCGAGGCGAGATGCGGTGTGTCAGTGAGTTAGTAGCGCGCACATGTAATTGGGTAAGGTATTCCGTAGTGCGTCCACTGGAGCGCCTTTTTCTCTCCGGCAGTTGTCCAGCAGGCCAGAGGGCCCTACCAGGGAGACATCTGCTCGGAGGCGTAGACAGAACGTAGGAAACGCAGGAGACATTGAGGACGATGGACCAGGTACGCGTCCCTGCTAGCTATCAGCCAAACCTGTTTTCTTCGTAGTGTCGGGACTTTTGACAAGTGAATCCTTCCAGAACCATGCCAACCCCCCGGCTTGACACTTCGCCTCCCTGCCATCCAAAACCCAATAACAAGGAGGAAGAGAGGAGGAAGGGCCGCCGTTGGCACTGGTGATCGGGGGAACTTTCTGGGGGTGATCCGAGCGGAGGCCCAGACTTTGCAAAGTTTTGGTTGACCATGAGCTAGGATCTGCTTGATCGGGCGAAGCTTGTGCAGCAGCAGCAAGGTGCCAGAGCCAAGGTACGACGGTGACGGGGACGAAGAATGTGACTGTGGGCAGCTGCCCGTCATTGTCTAGGCGTTGAAACTAGCACATTCATAGTGTGCTGTGACTGCTATAATTATATCTCTATATACGTATGTACGCTGCCCATACGAGTAAAGTTCTGGTGTGAAACTGCGAGCAGGGACATTGGCACAGATCGGGAGCACGACCCATGACGGTTCCCTTACCAAATGAAGCAAACAGGAACAGGACGCTATCGTTTGTCCAGCAGAATGAGATCTGGGTTGTGAGGGATCAGTGTTGTTCTGTATAGACATCCCTATAACTCAGGTACTGTCCTGTGGTAGGTAAAATGGCGGTGCGAGATGAGCACCTGTCGGCGAAAAGGCAGCGCCATTGGCAGAAATTTCAGCACCCTAAAAACCTTACTGCCACGCTGTGCTACAATACATACCTAGCATGGGACGCCAACTGGAAGTGATGCGGGCAGACAGAAAGGTTTTTACTTCCCGGGCGTCCCATTTCCCGTTTGTGACCGACTGCAACGGGAGGAGGGTTTCGTGAGCGGAGCGGTGCAAAGGTGACGGCAATTCATCATGCGGACAAGAGGAGGAGGCAGAGATGGATTGGGGTTCGGGTTGCAGGAGCAGGAACACGATGCAACATCATCGGCCACCGCATCTGACAGGATTTTCATCTCATGCTTTCGCGATGCTCAGGTGGGCTTGCCGGGGCCCAAATTCGGCATCCCGCTGGCCTCCAATGCCTGCTCGACAAGACAAGACCTGTGTGCGGCTGCCAGCGAAGCAAGCAGGCCTGCTCAAAGCCGAGACGCCAGACTACTCCGTAAGGGGTCTGGACAGGTTCCTGGCGACTCGGGAAAGAAATCGACAAGGCTCGGACTGCGAGCAGATTCGGTGGTTGATGTCGTACAGCCACTATGCGCCTCAGACCCATCAATGGAGAGGCAGCCATCTGAGTGCGCCGTGGCGGATGAGGAGGATTGCCAAGCAAACAAGTGATGGGGTGCAGCAACTTCAGGAGGAGAGGTCGCGATGTCCAATTGTGTTGACTTCCCTTGAGCATTGTGGTGGTTCATGCTCCTCCGTAAGTAGCATGTGCCTATGTTTGTGCTCCGTATATCCATACATACTGATAATACATCCTGACGGTCAGTAGGTATTCTGTAGGCAGTTAGCTTGTGGCCGCGATAACACCCGACCCGCGGACGCCACAGCAGGCTAATGTTTCTGAGCCGGGGGCGCACTGGCTCGGCCACACGCCCCGGTCTGCAGGCCCCGGTGGAACAAGCAACGCTGACAAACGGGTCCCCACTCCGATGAACCCAGCGGGAGGGTTGCGAGATGTGATTTCCTGCAGCCATGGCCTGATCTTGGGACGCGGCTGGGCAGCCGAGGCCAATGGCAGACGCCGCCGCGCCGGACCCCTGCCCAGGGCGGCCAGGTCAGGAACCAATCCCGGTTCGAACGGCGTCATCCCGCGGTCCCGCAACCCAGGGCCGCAGCACCAGCAGAATGCGATCGCCCCTGTGTGGTGCGGCTTCTCCAGAGGATCAGAGCTCACAACGTCTTGGGTGAGAGTGACGAGCATGAGTTCTCATCTTTGCTGCCATCCTGGCACGTATTCGTATCGAGTGTTTTCCCTTGTTGGACAGTATCACGGCGGACGCCTGTGCAGTGCGATGAATTCATCACCACCATCACAGCAACCACACACAAAACCGTCATCGGTACCGGCCGGTACGCACGCGCCATGTGACCCGGCGCAGGCGGCATTCCAGGATCTGAAAGGCGCCCCTTTCTCTTTCCGGGGATGAGGCTGACCCAGCGACAGTCGCATGGGCTTTGCAGGCCTTGCGCTTCGGGGAGCCATGCTAGCGTGGCGTAGCGTCAGCGTTAGCGTCAAATCCAAAAAGGTTCCAGCACTCTGTTCCCAGAAAGCTTGTCGATGTTTGTTGCCTGGCTTCCTTCTCCTTTCTTTTCTGCTGATCAGGAGCACGACCAGCATCATGGCGGGGTCTTCGCATCGCTTCTTTTCCGTGTGC
The DNA here is from genome assembly GCF_041956435.1 of Mycothermus thermophilus. Taxonomy (NCBI): domain Eukaryota; kingdom Fungi; phylum Ascomycota; class Sordariomycetes; order Sordariales; family Chaetomiaceae; genus Mycothermus; species Mycothermus thermophilus. Next base: position 1,388,756 of record NW_027191433.1, on the reverse strand, counting down.
GGTGGTTGTGTTGCGTTTTCAAGACCAGATGTCGCCAGGGGCCCTGGCCAGCACAGTGTCGAAGAGACCGCGGAGGAATGGGCTTGTGCCGTCATGGAAATGGCTCCGAAGCATCCATGGCCTTTTGCTGGTTGTGTTGTTGGTTTTTCTTCAATGGAAACTTGTGTTAAGACACGAACCACCTGTTCGCTTCTTCCGATCGTGCTCCTGTGCCACGTTTACGTGACCGAGGAATGGGCGTCCGTCCGAAGTCACAGGGACGCAACGGCCCCAGGGCCATGATCGTCCGGTTACATCGGACGGGAGAAGTGTGCCGAGCATTTTTCGTCGTTGATTTATTTTAGGCGACTGGGAGGGTGGGGTGCCGTCGCACGTGTTGGACAAGTGATGAAAAGTGCGGGTCAGACAAGTCCAAAGCTGCCGGCGAATCTCCGAAATGGCATGGAATGTCTCCGAGATCTGGGTGCGAGTCTGATCAAAGTCTGGTAACGATGAGGGAACACGGCGATGCCCTCCCTCCTGGAAGTGAGCATCCAACACAACATCAATACCCCAAAGAAATCTCTGAGCACTTAGCCGCTGCAGAGTCATCATCATCCGACGTCCTGTTCCATGCTGCTGGCTGCCTGGTGCAACAACAAACACATGCATCGTGATGGCCAAGACTTGTGTGGCTCCCGCTGTGCTGTGTTGGCGGTTGGCGCTATGTACGATGACGACGAGTCTGCGCTGGCACTGGATTCGCTCCCCTCCACCCAACTGGAATGATGACGGATAAGTGAAATGCTGAAAAGTTCCCTCCAACCACTGCACCTAACATGCATCAGCAACAAAAGTGATTGCCGAGGAGCGTTCCATCCGGCCTCGATCGGAGGCTGCCGGTTTGTGTCGCGTCGAGTGCGCCATCGCTGGGGCCAATTTCTCCATTGGTTCGGTTTCGTTTCGTTTTCTTTGGGGATTCTTTTTGTCGATGCCAATCTCGGTTTGCTGTTTCGTGGTCCCAAAGAGGATCCAGGCCGGGCTCTAGTTTCAGAGGAAATTCCAAGGATCAAAAATGCCTTTCGGTGGTTTTTTTGGGGCCATTCATCTTGGAGCTTTGTGATTGGCTAAATCTCCCCATAAGAGCACTGTACGGATATCAACCGCCACCCTGGTTCAACATCCCCGATTTCCCCCATCCGCACCGAACCTCGAGAGAGACGCTAAACCACTTCAAGACTACCAATCCCCAATCTTTCCTCGGGCCCGATGCAACCGTTCGATTAGCGAAAGCCAACCCCAAGGACTCCACCGTACCGGGCCCACAAAGACTGGGATTAGCGGCTCGATAGGGTTCCAAACAATGACCTCAGACCCACGGGCCAAATTGGCTCCGCCCTTTCATCTCCAGGGTTCATGACCCCGTCGTGGGACACCGCCAGATCCGATCGGTGGAGCCGGCGCACGCGCCTAGCGACGCACGACGCAACAACGGCAAGGTTCCCGGAGTCGACCCGAGCTGTCGCTGGTGAGCTTGGGCTGGGCAGAACGTCAGACTGCTGCCACACTACCCAACCCGTCGCGTTTGGCAACGACCGCCCTCCATGCCGTCTCCTCCCTCCTCGGTTGAAATGTTTTGCACGATGCCAATGTCCTCTGTGCTCTGGACTCACAAAGGAAGGATGAGGATTTTATGATGCGGCTTGCCTTTCCATTTAGGGCCGACCCAACAGCATTAAAAACTTCCATCTTTCCGTTGGCCCGGAGTCGTTTCCTTCTCGTCCCATCTTCTGTTTTGACAGCATGATCCCTGAAACAGGACCCAAAGGGAAGGAAAAGTGTCTTCAGACTCGGTCTTGGCAGAGGGGAGAAGAACTTCTCCTTCTAGAAAACGTGCCAAGATGTCGGATCTTGGCCTGTGACTGATTTGGGATGGTTGGTCTTTGATGGACTGGGATGGACAATATCGTCAAAGGATTTGTGTCAACTTTCGTCATGTCGTGTCGGCGGTGCGTTGGGTTCGCTTGCTCGAGAGACATGGGACATTGCCATCCCAGATAACTAACAGTATGTCCAGAGGTAACTACGTGTGTCACCCTCTGATTCTCTTTTCACACTTCTGGATTACGCCGAGAAGGTCGGCCAAATGGCGGAGCAGCAAAGTCCTCCATACCGTATGGAGATACATTTGATCAAGAAACGTGACCATCGCCCCTCACGAAGAGGCGCGCTTCAGATACTCACCAGCAAGTGCAGTGAAGCCTTGGACAAGGCTTAGAAAAGTCCATCAACACCAAGTGAAGCAAACGACCTCAGTGGTTGCCTTGCCCCAACAACACAGCCATGGGCCAGCCTCCACCCAGTCTGCCTCCCCTGGTGCTGATCGCTGAACTATCGAGCAATGGTGGACGTGGGGTTCAATCCACACGTCCGTACGGAGTATACAGAGAGTTGACCCCCTATACAACCTCACACTTATAGGTAGTCAGTCCGCCGTAGAGACATCTTGACACAATCAGAACTGAAGCTTATGCAGCCAGGGGCAAGCCCTTTCAAGCCGACTGACTGTACCTAGGGTAGGTATGATAGTACCAATACGTTCATATTTTCGCGGCGATGACTGTGCCGTTACCTTCAACGCAACACCGAAGCCGGCTGGGCATCGCGTTCGTCTCGCGTGGCGGGTTGAGATGAATGAGAGATTTGCAGGCATCTCCCAGGTTGCAATTGGCGGTCTATTGCAGGATCGCCCAGCGGGCTGCCAAGTCACCTTGATCGGAACGAACCCTCCCCGACATCACGCATTTCCTATCTCGCGACCGCTCGAGTGCTACGCTGGCCCGACCGCCGATGGTGCTGGTGGTGGGAGGACTTTGATGACTAGTAGCGTAGCAGTGGTGAACCATAAAAACAGGGTGCCCACGCATCGGCCTGCCAGCATGGCACGAACCAGGATCGATCACCAATGCTGACCAACAACGGAAACAATTTCCCCCTGGTGATCAACTGGAACGCGAGTGCTAGCGTCCCTCGGCAGGCTCCGGGATAGTGATGTTCCATCGAAACCATTCTCCCCAGCTTGAGCCCTTGCTCCCATGATCCTGCAACCGACGCGATGTCACTCTGTTGCGCCGTTTCCCCGTATCCACGATGAATCTGGGAGCGGTTAGGGAAACTTAGTTTCTCGTGTTCTTATTCCTTCCGGTCAGCACCAATGCGCAATGCAAGAAACGTGATCCAGGCCGCCAGATTCGTCGTAGGCTGCCGCGATAGCATGCATGTATTGACATATAATATACACTACTGGGTCGCATGGTAGAAGTCAAGTAAAAAAGCAACAAGCTCAACGGCAAAAGCGGCCGATAAGTAGGCGCTGGCTTTCATGTGCAAGGGGTTCCGGCCTGGTGTGTTCAGGCTAGCATGGAGTACTAGGATTGGTAATCCTGCTTCCAATGCTCACTTGATACACGTGTAAGCGCGACATGGCGTTCTTTTGTCTTGTATCGCCACTAGTACATAGGTCCATGAACCGATTTGTTGCCTTTCCACTCCCAGCTCTTAGGAAGTCTGATTTGTAACTCTACGTAATCAGCTGGTAGCTTGATTTGCTTCAACACGTACGAACATGGCGCACTCCTTTCCATACCTCCCTACCAGCAATCTAACCTCCATCCGACAATGGATCTCAAGCAACTGTCAAACGTCAGAGACAAGAGATCCAACGCCACGCCGTCCTCGATCTTGCCTCTCTCGTGGAGCGCTGCCTGGCCGATCATTGAACGCTAGAGAGAAACAGGATTCTTCGAATGAAAAATGAGTGGGTTAGTCAAGGTAGATGCCAGCGATCTGGCAAAGAAACACGTAAGATTGACAGGCGGGAAGCTCGATCGCGATCCAAACCCACCAGCTCCCCCGCCACCACCCTTCCCCGGAAACCGCTGGCTTGTCCTTTGCATGCGGTGGCCGTGTCCGTGGCGCGAGGGTTGGAACATGGAACATCTGGGCATCCGAAGGGAACACAAAGTGAACGACGTGCGTGCCCCAGGATCGCACGAAAATGTGTCTGAGAAATCAGGGCTTGGCGTGTTTGGCCCCTAACATTTCTCCCAAGACGGGATTCCGGCAAGAAAAACAGGACAAGGGGGGAGGAAAGGTCCCCTTGGATGGGGGGATGGTTGGTGTGCGTGGGTGGAGGTCAAGTTCGCTGGCCGGCTCGCCGACCGACCAGACTGGGGCGTGGTAACGGGCCTGTCTGTCGGTCGGTTGGCGGCGTGAGACAAGTGAAGAGAGGCGCGAATTTGGGGAGAGGGGGGGTGGATGGGAAGAGTGAAGTGGACGGCACGTTGTGTTGCACGTTTTCCACAATCCATTTCCATGGGAAGCCCAGCTGACCCACTTGATCTCGATCGCCCCCTCACCCAAATCCACACAGTGCTTACCGTGCCAAGAACCGAAGACAGAGAAGTGGGACCCGACCCCCGGCAAAGTGGAGGCTTGAGCAGGCCCACTCCGACCCTGGCAGGTTCACACTGTGGGAGTTAGGTATGACCGGGGTCAAATTACCAGCTAGCATCAGTGAGTTAACGTTAGCCTCTTTTCCAGGAGCTGGGAATGGGGAGGAGAGGAAGGAGGGGGGGTGATGATAGCGGATCGGGAAACACAAAACCAGCGAGACCGCCCGCCACCGCTACTCGTCTTGCACAATTGCCTTCTACCCGTCATTTTTTCTGCGTCGTCGAGTTTTTGATTCGATTTTTTTTATTTTATTTTTTCCATCTTCCTTCTTAGTGGAAGGAAGTTGAATGACTGTGGCTGCAACCTCTTCTCGCCAACAAGTATCCCACCACGTAAAGCATCATCAGAGGCGGCCTCTCTGATAGCCAGACGTACAGAACCGCCCGGACTGGACCACTTTGGACGCTTGGAAGAGGGGGATCACCTACCTACAAACAAGCCGGAGACTGCGGATTAGCATCTTTTTACCCAAAGCCGGCCGTTCTCCCACGTCGTCACGGGGGACCACCACGCTCGCCCAGCAGACTGGACGCTTTGAAACGTGCTACCGCCCATCGGTGTCCTCGTTCGGACCAGACCCATACCATTTTCTCGGCCCTTGCTTCGTCGGTCTGCACACATGGTTAGCAGGTAGCATTAGCCGCTCTGCTCTTGGAGGACTCGACGCCGTCGCATACGAGACCCGCTATGGCAGCGGGAGAATCGGGACGCAGGCAAAGGTTTGTGCGGCCCATCGCGACGGAATCACCACCCGCCGCCTTCATCGTTGTCGTCTCAAAGCCCGGTCCAGCATCCTAACCTTGTGCCTGTCCGCAGTGGAATCCCATCCGCCAGCAACAGTCTCGGGCATTTCGACCGTCACCCCCAGGAACGCATCGATACCCCCTATAATCCTCCTCCGCCCCCGCCGCCTCTTCCCTCCACCACCATGGCCACCGCAGTGGTTTCCTCCAACCCTCCCTACCATCACCAGCACCACAACTCGTTCGGCTCGAGTTATCCACCCCCGGCGCCGACCACAGGAGCATCCGGCATGATCTCTCCTGTCGAACCCCGGCGGCCCTCGGCCGACTCGGATCATAGCCATTCCCACCGCCAGTCGCTGCCATCTCTGCCCTCAATCTCTGAAGTCTTTGCCGACAGGAAATCTCTCGGCGGGTATGCCCCTCCGCCGCCCCCGAGTTCGGCCCCTGTCCCTCCCGCACCGAGTCTGCCGTCTCCCTTCTCGTCCGCTCCTCCGCCCCGACCTTTCTCGGACATCTCAAACCCGGACAAAAACCCGTCGCCGAGGACGTTGTATCCGACGACGTCTTTCCCACGACCCGATCCTCTGCCCGCCTTCTCCGATGCGGCGCATCCGCCCCCGCCCCCTCCACCACCGCCGCTCTCAACTCGTCCTGCGCCACCACCGCTCAGCACCTTCTCGAGTCAGCAGCCGTCACCTCCGACCAAGTACGAGCAGGCCGAAGCCGAGCGACGCTCAGAGGCTCAACACCGCCCGCAACCCCAACAACCACCACCGCCGCCTGCCGTTCCCTCGTATTACGATTCGAGGCCGCCTCTTCCACCTGGCCAGCTGCCATTGCCATCGGCGTATCCTATCTCGCCGAGGCACCAAGGGCCGCCGCTACCCTCGCCCTACGAAGCGCGGCCGGCTGAATCCGAGTTCTCGCCGCTGCGGCCAGATCACCGGGCGAACTTTGATAAACATTTCCAACTAAATGGCTACAAAGATGCCATGCAAGTGGTACGGGATCTCATGTGCCGCGCTGTGGTCGAAAGAGAAACTGGATGCTGATTCAAATTGTGCAGATCATGTCGTCGTGCCGCACGGGCTTCCACTTCGCTGAAGGATACGTCGCAGCGGCATCTGAGCAACAGGGGTCGCAACCGCTGGTTTCTAGGATGCCGACTGAGACCGAGGTGACAACCATACTCAACACCCTCGTCTACGCATTGAAGAAGCTCGAGGAAGTCCGCGACATGGTGCAGCAAAATCGGATACAGACCGAACGATCCCGCGACCACACAGGCCGCAGCCCCGAGGACGAGGATGTTCCGATGTATGGGGAGAATATCAAGCCGACATACGGGATACATGAAGTTAAGAAGCGGCGGGGTGTAAGTGCCTGTCCCTTGGCGTTCGCGCACCTGAACACATGTACACCAAGAGGAGTATGCTGACACTTGTCCTCATAGCGTGCGGCTCCTCCCGGACGGTGCCACAGCTGCAACCGGGTCGATACCCCCGAATGGCGGCGCGGTCCTGACGGCGCAAGAACCCTCTGCAACGCCTGCGGTCTTCACTATGCCAAGCTGGAGCGTAAGCGCCAGCTCGATCAACGAAATATCCGGCCAAAGCCTGAAGAGAGGAAATGAAGGGCCAGCCGACGGCCGGCTTGAGACAAACATCCCCATCCTCTCGAGATATATACCACCCACTCACCAAACACACCCCACCAAAAAAATCTTTTAAGCAACCAGTTTTCAACTCATCTTTTGGGCCCTGTTATTTGTTTATGGTTCTGTATATACCCCACATACCCCATATTGGTTGCGCGCTGTTTCTGGATATCGGACCTGGACACCGGCATGGGTTTTCTCTCGATTCTTCGCACTGGTCGCAAGGGGCGGAACAAACGTATGGAGTTGTGTGTGTTTGTGTTATCTTCTTTTTGGGTGTATTTTGGAGAGAACATTGTGGGGGGATATATACCTCCTTTACATTTACATCCTACGTTTTGGACATCTCCTATTTTGGTCCTCCATCATATCTAGTATCTGCACGTGCATTCGTTCTGGGAGCGTGCTCTCGGATTTATGAAGATCTCCTCTCGTCTGGCCTTGAGGGTCGACGAGAAGTAGGAAGATTGGTGTTTAGACGGACGAAGCAGAGAGAGATTTGGAAAGAAAGAGGGGGTTATGGCAAAGACGGGAAGTGTCTGGAGTTTTCAGAGTTCATAGGAATGAAGTGACAACGGGAAGAGGATATCATTACCATTCATCATGGTCGTTCCAGTGAATGTGATGTCAGCGTCAATGCCTTTTTGTTGATACACTTTTGGTAGTCTGCACTCATGTCCCTCCCAAGCTGACTTTCGCTGGTGAGAGAAATGACTGGATGAGTTGAGACAAGCCTGAGCGAGTCTTGATAGCGACGATAATAGTTAAGATATTAAAAGTGATGGTTGTGCTCGGACGCGCTGCTTTGTAAGGTGGTCCACCAATAGGTAATGACCCGGTTCGGTCAGGTCAACAATGTGAAGGACGTGACAGGAGAAGCAAGGCAACAGCATCCTCCTCCGATGCCGGTGGTTCTCCTCATGCATACGAATGTATTTCTTTTCCCTCTTTGAGACCTTGGCGATTTCCGGGTCGTATACATCAAACACGGCCCAAGGAAGCTGCTCCGAACTGCTTGGGTGTGTGTGGAACTTGGCTGTTTGAGATTTACTACATACATATGTACGATCCAAGGGCCGGGGAACCATGCCACATCGGATCATTAGCTGGCTTGGTTGGTCAAGGGAGCTCTGTCTTGCGTACGGTATTGCATTTATCCTTTCTCCTTTATTCAGAGCTCATAGCTATGGATGGGTCTGGAAACACCTCCGTGTCCACATCATTGCCAAACCTGTGATCCACCTGTCGCAGAATTTACAGTAGGGAGCTCACCATTCAAGATGGACAGACGCACATTATGGGGGACGGCCAAGAAATGGCATATTTATATTTAGGAGTCGTTCTCCACGCACAGTTGGTTCTTCTCCGGCTTTCCTCCGAGGAATTGCATTTTTTTTCTCCCAGTGAGGAATTAAGTTGACCGACAGAAAAGTTTCAAGAATTCACAATCAGTTTGTTGCTACTTACTGGGGGAGTTGAGGCCAATTTCGTGTCTTGATGTTCAGGCACTAAGCATGCTGAGAGAATAACGAAGAGGGTGGGAGCTGGTTGGAGTGAGACTGGCTTAAATGATATCTAGGTAGGCAGGTATCATTTGTAAAGCATCCAACACGTTGAGTGCAGTTTGCAGTTTGGATATGTGAATGGATGGGTACCTATGACTGTTTCGAGTCAAGATGTTCAACATCTTCGAGTCCAATCCTGTGGTTGGAAGCGAAGGGCTGTTTGTCCTGACGAGCGACGGTTCGGAATCGATGTGTCCACCATAAATAGGTGGTAGCAGTAGAATATGATGGAGAGCGTTGGATGAAGACGGACAGTGAAGGAACCAACCATCAATAAAGTTTTGACAATTCGGCTTTGTTGGTCTCACGTGCGATCGGAACGACGACGATGACAAGGACAAAAGGGAGGTGAGCGGAAAAAAAAAAAAAATAATAAACAGCAGGCAGTAAGCAAAACCCCTCGTTCCTCCTCCCGCACCTCCATCTCCAGATCTCATCTCACCAATTATTAGCTTACAGACGCCATGGCCATGGGGAGTAAGATCTAATACGGAGTACTGGGTCTGGCAGCGACTGCTGCTGGACTCTTTTAATTGTTCGCTATGGATGCATGTCTGTATGTATGTCTGGATCTACTGCATGTCAATACAACCCGCAGGATCATTTTCGGGTGCATCTGCTACTGACATACTTACGGGCACTCAATTGTCTCAACACTTAATTAAACTGCTCTCCTACTAAGTAGATGGGCCAGACGAACTGAGTACTTAAAACCAGAGGATCAGCTCTGCTCAGCACCGCTGGGTAAGGGAAGTTCGGTTCAGACGGGGCTAGGTAAGTCAAGATAGCCCAGTATCGTAGGCGACAGATACATTGTTGTGCCTCTATCTTCGTCCAAGCAAGTCATGCAACTATATCATAATATGCAAGCGAATGTGTCCAAGTATTGTTGTGTCTTGCGAACCATCACACACGGCTTCTCACCCGCAGACCAGCGGCAACCAACACGGGTAACGAGGTCCCTGAGAGAACCGACATGGTGAAGACAAAAAGACGGTGAGCGAGGATTTGGAAGGCTCCCTCCGCCATCTCTCCCGACCGCCGATCGTCTCCTCTTTTGTCCATCTGCCAGCCAACGTGTCTGGTTACACAAACAAGGAGTCACTTCGTGCCACAACATCAGCAACAGTGTGTTGGTCTCCAGCAAGGGGGCGGGGAATGGGGGATCGAGACGGGTAAGGATTTTAAGACAGACCAACGTATTATGCGCTTCATCCACACCCCTTGAAAAAGCATGGTCGCTCAGGAGGAATCGTCTCCTCCTGCGAGGATGGATGTACGAGGAAAAATGTGTGTAACCAAGTAAGGAATATGACGATATACTGAGTCAATACCTATTTTTCACTAACCTTCCCGCCCAGATCTGTCTAGTAAAGTCGAGATCTCTCAGCATCTCGATCCTTGTTCCCAGCCGTGTCTCACAATGTGCCACAAGAGCACACACACCAGCTCACACACCCACAACCTCGTGTCGGATGTCTCGACCTTCCAGCCCGCCACCACACACCACCATCACCACCCATTCCCCTGGTTGCGGGAGATGCGGCATTGCTTTTATTGACATATCAGATCTCGATCAGCCGCAGGTCAGATCACCGTTTCTCTTTTATTGAGAGCCAGGGGATCCTTGGCTTGAACGTTTGCTCATTGATGATGCACGAGGGTCCGTGGATGGTAAGGTATGGTAAGGTGCCCCTTTACGCATATATGGAGCGATTGAACTGGTTCTGGCTCGGAAACACCTTATTTCAACACTCAGGTAGGGTAAGTCGTCACACAATATATAATACAAAGAGAGAGAGACTCGCATGCCAAAGACAATCGCATGCCCAGGGCAGGCCAGTTCATCCCAGTTTCCAGGGTAATCGAGCACACCGTCCAGACCGTACCACATATGTATTGCTCGCTTAGATCGCACAATGGAAGGCCGGCAGCTCGGGTGTCGCATGTTTCTGTATGGCACATACGCCTTTCCCCACCATCCCGTCATAACAGGAAAGATCTGCTCGAATTTTTTTTTTATTTTTTATTTTTTTTTATTTTTAGTTTTATTTTTATTTTTATTTTTATTTTTTTATTTTATTTTTATTTATTTTTTATTTATTTATTTATTTTTTTTCAGTTTTAAAGCCGGGTGTCCAATGGAGAGAGAAAGAGAGGGGACAGCATCACCGGGAAAGGAGACTCGACAATTCATCGGACGGTGCAGCTAGGTTCGAGGGAAGGGGAAGATGGGTAGCATTGTGGTTTTCTCTTCTCCTTGTGTACGTCGTGGAGCGGTGCACAGTCGCACAAAAGACGTCGCGATCAGCACCCTCGGTTAAGTCCTCCATTGCTGTCCATGCCTCAGGAGTGACGAGGATGGGCGAGGAGATGGAGGTTCTGACCCCTCTGAGAAAGTGAGAAGAAGTGCAGACATGTGTAGCACTGTAAATAAGTAGGTTATATCAGAGCAGGGACGGGTGAGAGAGACCCTTGCGATGTCATCACTTGGCCGTGGAGTTTATCTGAGATCTGATAGCGATGATCACCAACAATGTTGACGATCACCTTTCACAAAGCCTCCCGAACCTCCACGGGTCCCGGGCCGAGTTTTGCGAATCTCGGCAGAGCGGAATCCCGGCCGACGCGGCCTGATCGCGGAAGCAAGATCTCGATGAAATCACTATACTGTGCGAGCTGTGAAGTGCGATTTCCACATCTGGGCTGCAGACGATGATATTTGCATGGCAAGGCGGTGTTGGCTGCGCGGCTCAGATCCGAATCTCGCCGGAGGACAGCGAAGAAAGCCATAATGGAGAAGAATGAAGGCACCTGAGAGAGGATACATAGCCAACCGTACAATTCGTTGACAGGGCACGTTTTTCGATTGAATGCCAATATAGGCATGAGGGCAGTGAGCGAGGTTTTCGTGATGTGTCAGCATCAGGTCAGCAGACGAGGATACATACGCGAAGGGAAAACCGCCTGAGAATCGATAGATAGTGCGTGAAGCCCCAAGGTCCCGTGCAGGAGCTCAACATCCAGCCCTGAACAGCCACTTTCGCCCGCGCTGCCGTTGGGGGCTGCTGCTCGGTCATGATGGGCGGGCGGGCCACCCTCGAAAAACACAAGCGAAGATGAAGGGTCGGCCAGCGGACGGAAGGGTGCTTGGGGTTTCCGAATGAGGTGTCACCAAACATATGTACATACAGTATGTACATACCAACCTGATGTACGGGTATGCATTCTGGATGTGCCTGAGCTCCAGGTTCCAAGTTTGTTCGGTGGTCCTCAGTCCTTCGTCCCCAGTCCTCAGTCGTCGCTAGGCAGCCCCTCCTGCCCTCCATCGTCGTGGGCGCCATGCGACAGCTGCTGCATGCAGGAAGCCGCTCTCTCGGGAGCTTGCAGCAATGAGAAACCGTCCACCCACTCAGGTCGACGGTGTAGGCCGCATGTCGGCAATCTCAGGGAAGGGCAGGCCAGCTTTGAGCCATGGAGTGTGGAGGACAGATTTCGAGGTGCAGGTGGAAGGAAGGATGACCTGGTGTGATCATGAAAGATCGTGCTCTTGTAACTCCTTTCCCTGAGATTTCGAGCACACGACATCGTTGGATCGAGCGAGGAAGGAACGCGAGAAGGACCCGCTGTTAGTGCAGGTCGAAATGTTTTATGTAAAAATCGATCCTGTTGACTACCGCTCTTACGGAGGGTCAGCGCGGTTGCCATCCAGGAGTGCCTCTTGCAACGACGAGAGTCGATTTCCTTCCCAACTCGGGCGAGTGCTCACTGAGGGTGAGCGCCGGACCAGAGGCGTGTAGGTACCAACCCCAGGTACCCAATACATTGCGGGGTGGATCAGATCGAGACAACATCCCTCGTCTCAGCCCCTGCGCGAGCGATGCGGGAGCTGCAGCTTGCATAGACACCTCAGGTATCTGCCGTAGATTTGTGCCTTGAGTGGGCACTTCCTTACCCGTAGCCTACTCGGAGTCAACTCCAACCTACAAAGTACCTCTCCTCCTCATCGCCAATATCAACACCAGAACCAACACGACGCATCAACACAGAGTCTTTGCCCTATTCAGTTCCCCGAGCTCTTGTGACAAGATAGGCGGTGAACACCCATGCGTTGGCATGCACATCCGTGGGGTTGTGTTTTGGCGTTAGCCAATCCAGAATGCAGCACACGCGCTGAGGAAATCCGGCCCCTCAAGGGCGTGCGTGGACAACATGGACGCCAGACGGTGCGGATGGAGTGAAGTGGAGGATCTCCATCGTGGCCGGGGGTGTATGAGTGGATCTGGCACACCCAAGACGATGGAACGTGAGATTAGCGAGGGGCGTTACTCTTTTACCAGTTCCGAAGCGAACCAAATCACTTGGCGCTGCGGTCTTGGGGAAGGGCAAGCACGGGCGCTGACGTCACCACTTTCGCCCCCATGGCTTGGCTGGTGACAGGTCGCATTGAGGCTAGGTACACCGGAGATGGCTCGACGGTGCTAAGGGCGCTTCGACCATGAGCGACCCAACTACCAATGAGCAAAAGCCGATGAAGTGAGCAGTGCATAAAGCCAGAGAAGGAACAACGAGTCAACCAACTTGATGGTGTCTCGGGCCTCGGAGGTCTCGGGAGGATGATGCATCACGAAGATCGTCATCTCTCCGATTTTGCGGAATGTGGGTAACCGGAAACTCTGTTCTTAGCGGGCTCTTTCCCAACTCGAATCCACCTCACGAACAAACAAGCACAGAGCCAAGACTTCTCAGGCAGAGAAATGGCCTGATCGAACCCGTCGTTTTTTTGGGGGGGGGGGGGGGCAGGCAAGGTACGCTTGCGTGCCCCATGCCTTGCCCTTCCCTTGCGTCTGCACTTGGAGCACTGTATCAGATTCGGAATCATCGCACTGTAAGTGGAGGCGGCCGATCAGCCCCCGAAACTGGCGGCAAAGAACGGTAACACCACGGTGACATTAGCCGCGGGAACGTTTGTTGGCCAAAAAGACAAAAAAGACCATGATCTCTCCAAATCGGGTAATCCGGATATTTCTGGTCCCCATGCAAGATCGGACCTAACAACAGGTATCTTGCTGGTCAGATCGGGAACTGGATGCAGCGCACCAGCGGGAGCTGCGTGTCCCACCCAGGTTCGCCTTGGGCTGGTTGGCCCCGTGTCCGTTCATCTTTGGAGCAGCAGGAGGTTGGATGCGATGGACGGGCAGTTTGATGAGTGGCTTGCGGGTGGGTTGCATGGCACACCCCTCCGTCGAGTGACTGACTGACTGATGGCTGGCGGCCGGCCCTTCGTTCAGGACCAATCCGCATCCTGAGAGTCTCCTCGGCATCCAGGCTTGGACTTATCCGAGATCAAGCACTTTGCGGCCAGGTTACCGGGCTTTCTCTCTGCTTTCATTGTCTTGTTGGCCGGCCCGGCTGCTTCTGTGTGTGACCGAGGCCGTTTCGCTAAATCACCCCCGGTAGAAACGTCTCTGTGTGATGCAATCGCCCGATACTTAGTTACCGAATGCCCAACAGACGGCGACAGCCCGGAGAGGGAACCGGTACACATACGACCTCCCCATGTGTCTTGACTCTTTCCCTAACCCAAGACTATGTGTAAATACTCTCTAGCACTGGAACCAGGCAAGCCGGGGCCACAAACTCTTGCACTGTGAGCACACTGTCAATGAAGCACTGTATGAATACTGCGTATTCGACACTGTCCATTGCCCCTCTGAGCCCGGAGACCTCCCCTCCCCCCGGGCTCGCCACTGTCCGACAAGTGACGCTTCTCCCCGCTGCATCGGGTGATCGCGTGGGTCGTGAGGAGATGCAGATTCATCCTCCCCTGGGGGACTTGCCCATTCTTGTCATGGCCTGTTCCCGGGGGTTGGGTTGGCCAACCGGAAATCAACGCTCATCATCGGCCATCGTTTCTCCTGGTGCTCCTGTCACATCTCACACTTCATAAGTTCCTCTAGTTGCTGCCGCCGGACCCGCAATCGTACCATTTCTTTGGAAGAAGAAAAAGTCTCGCCCCTCCCATCGGGCCGTCCCAGATCGGTCGGCGGGTAGGCCAGGTCGTTGATCGATCTGGGATGGTGTTTGTGAGTGGGGTATCAGGGGGTTGATGTTGATGTTGGAATCGCCTTCACTTGACGCTAATCCCCAGGCGATGAGTGACATGAGATAATTATAGTGAGTTAGTGAGTTATTACAGGCATTGTGAAGTAAACCCAATTCTCAACGCTGATATGTGCAAAACAATCGGGAAGCGAGAACTTCGGGTAGTCAACACTTGGCGCTCTCGTGCAGGAAAGAGCCGATGAGAGCGAGAACAAATGAAGGACCATGTCACCTACTTAAACGACGTTGTTAACAAAGGGGGCCCGTCTTGAGCAGACTGGAGAAGGATATTGAATAAGCCATCTTGTAACTGTCATCGTGTGAGAGAGGACCATACGGACGAAGTAGAACATAGGTCTCAGGAAGAGCAACCATATCATGAACTTGGATCACAGCCACTTGCCCGAAGGCTAACAATAACATCAAACATCAGTCACACAGAGGAAACGACAATCTCCACCATCGTCACGAAACAAACTTGATGTCCCATCCTCTCTACACAGTGCCATCCCAAGATTCCTAGCAACCTACCTACGTACCTACCTGGTTGCCTACTACGAGTAGTATCCCAATCAACTGCAGCAATCAGGCCATCACACAAGCCACACAGTTGGCTATTCGCCCCTCTCTCCCCTGAAAAGGGGGAAAACCGTACTCACAAACCCAGCTCAGTGTCCTTCCAGAAGGGAGCACAGAACCGGCCGTCCAGTCACTAAGTTCGTACACGCTCGCGACCACCATCCTTCTCAATGCATCATCATCATCTTTGCCCATGCCTCCCGCCGTGATTGCTGCCGCACAAATGCACCGCAATGCAGCAAGCCTGTCGCTGGCCACCGGGTCGCAGAACACCCACCAGCCTCCCAGCCCGTGCCCAGGGCTAGTACCCCTGGTGCCGGGTGTTCATCAGAGATGGTGACGAAGGTGGCATTACTTGCAGAGTACTGCGTGCTTAGTAGCAATATTCCCCCATTCGGGATGCGTTTCATTTAAACTTGTGGTGACGTGGCATGGTAGGTAGGTTCGAGTCAAACAAAGTGGCTGGGGGAGCATGCAGAGCTATTGCAGATGTTTGTTCTTCCCTGTTTACACACATGGCCTCCCTGACTCTTGGGGCGATGTTTTAGAGTTTATTGCCACCGGTGAGACACAAAATGGAGTATGTAAGCGAGGGAGGAGGAAACGGCAAGCAATGTTCGAGGCCTCATCTCGTTCATTCTGAGAGAGTTTGTGTGACCTATCATCTTAATGCCTATATCTACGACTATCTGTCTGCTTGTGTCATCTACTAAGATAACACAGCGCTAGGACACTGTCTCGTCTTTAGTGCTGGACAGATGTGTCTAAGTATGTACAGAGGTTGATGGCAATTACACTCAACTGCTTGATATTGGCTTCCTGAAGGTTTGCCCTTTGACCAAGACCGTGGAGTTGAGACGTGCATGCTGTTCTCTCTCAGTCCCATAGAGTGTGTGCCGCAAAGTTGACCTGAAGTGATGGCAGTTACTCGATCGATATCATTGGGTTCCAGCGAGAAAAATGTAACGATTCTTATGATACTCAGCTGAAGCCTATGCCGAGCAAGTATCCAGCGCCAAAACAAACCAGCTTACTGTCCTCCTAGATGCCTTCGCAGTATTACTCTATCATACGTCAGACAACAGCAAGTGACCAAGACCTTTCATCGACGATCCAGTTAGTCAATCATACAGATATGAGCCACCACAGGAAGGCGGACAAGTGTCTCATCTTGCTCTATCTCCAAGTAACCGTACAACATATGGAACAAGGATTGCTGCCAACTCGTGACACAGACTCTATGGACGCGCGAGAAAAGAATAAATCTTAGCGTTCATTGCTATGCTATATCAGAGATCACTACCACCATCTGACACAACACATTGGAATAAGGCACATTACTCTGCAATGACTCTTGAACAGCGTAGCACTTTGACAGCCAGCCTCAAAAGTCGTCTCTGCATTGTGAAGGTCCTGCCATTGTGAGCATACATACCTAGGCAAGGACCATCAAAGGCCAGGGCGGCGAGGAACAGACAACAATCTTCTGTCGTCGACATGGAAGCGGCGGTCATAAAAAGACATCACACGTATCATGGTGTTGCCCATCTTCCTCCTTCAGCAAGGCCACTCCCACCAAGATCCCCAAGATATCCAATGATCAACATGTCCCATACACCCCATTCCATTATTTTATCATCAGTGAATGTGTTTTGCCTACTACACTTTCTCTCAAACCAAACTATCTTACGTAGTGAGGTTTAGCTGCTCGCAAACTTGTTCGCCCAAACCCAACGCACAAACCCTGTTGCCATCCACCAACCTACCACACGTCCGACAGAAAGGAAAGAACCAAATTACCTATTCATACAAAACGAATCACAGCCTGAACCAGGAAAGGAAAAATAAAACTAGGCTCGAGAGCAAGACTGAGCACCCTATGTCTCTCAAAAGGGCGCACCCAACAACCCGCGTCACCGCAATCATCTCTTCCGCTGCTTCTTTCCGCCCCGATCCTCATCGTCCAACCCGCTTTCCCGATCCCTCTTCCTCGCCTTCCTCTCCAGCTCATCCCAGCTCTCTCCCTCGTCCTCCTCGCTCGCCGCCTCGTCGCTCTCCTCGTCCGAAGCGTTCGAGTCATAATCCGAGTCCTCCTCGCTCGACTCGGACGCGGCATCCAGCTCGCTCTCGTCGATCTCAAACGCCGAGTCCTCATCCTCTTCCTCTTCGCTGGCGTCCTCGTCATCCGAGTCGTTCTGCAAGAAGCCCCAGCCGCCGTCGAGGAAGAACTGGTGCGGGTCGGCCAGCACCGTCTTCATGATGACGGACCAGTTGAGGTTGAGCGGGCCTTCCGAGAAGGCAATGTCGGACGAATCGAGGAACTCCTTGACGTCCTCGAGTGACTCGACCGGGATGGTGTTGATGTGCACCGGCGGGCGGGTGAAGTCTTTGAAGACAAAGACCAAATCAAAGTTTTTGAGCCCGAACTGGACACGTTCCAGGTGCGCAATTTCCACGTCTTCCAGTGTGATAACCAGGAAAGGCGGTTCGGTAATCTGGATGAGGCACTCTGTGGTCGGTTGGATGTAGACATTGCTACGATTGGGCACGCCGTAGAAGCCAAGGTCGCGGAGCGGCATGTCGACTTCGATGCCCTCGTTGCGGCCTGCCTCGGCGATCTTCTCAGCGAAGCTCTTGAACAGACGGTCGAGCTCGGCGCGGCGACGGCGTTCCTCCTGCTCGGCCTCGAACTCGTCCTCGTCGCCGTACCGGTACCGGCGCTTGCGGTTACCGGTCTCGTCGAACTGAATATCGGTAGCCTCGCGGTAGAACTGCACATCCTTGGTCTTCTTCTTGCCGAACAGGATGGGGTCCTTGAGGTGGAGGTGGATGATGACGATCAGTTCGTTTTGGCACGGCTGGAAGAAAAGGTGACGGACGTTGGAGAAGAGAACGTCGACCCGCTGTGTGCCGCTGAGCGGCGACTGGTAGCGGATACCGTTCTGGTGGATTTCCACCTTGCCAGGGACGCGCTTCCCTTCCATGGCAGGCCGAATGAAGACATTATCAAGGACGGCCGGACGCCGATCTGACGATACATGTTAGCATGCGACACGTCATCCTGTCTCGGCACTGAATTACTTACTTCGGATCTCAATCAGCTTGTCCTGCTCCACAACATCCTCCATATCCTTCTTCTCCTGCTCCTTCTTGACCGACTCGCGCTTGAGGTTCGAGATCTGGTTCGCAATGTCCGCATAGCGGTCGCCGTCCATGGACCGGAACGTCAAGCTCCGGACAAAGTGCGCCGAGGCATCCTCGAAGGGTTGGTCATCCTTGCGGCCAACACCCTGACCAGGGGACAGGAAGTTGATACGGAGGAACGACCACTCGCCTTCGTCGCTCTTGCTGGCGTTCTTGATAGTGTTAATGTGGAAGGGGACGGGGCGACCCATGACGGGAAGCACGATGGTGTTGTTCTTGGCATCGATGACGATGCTCATATCGCGGACCTTGGCCGGCAACTGATTGTCGCGCTTGTACGATTCGAAGCGCTTGAACTTCTTGACCTCGACACCATTCTTATCGTCGGTAGCTTCGGCATACTTGAGAAGGCCCTCCTTCTGCTTCTTGGCCGCGAGCTCCTTCTGGTGTTCGCGGCGCCTTTTCTCGGCGTCGTCATCAGGGGCGGTGTTGCGCTCGGAGCGCAGCCGCGTGCTGGTGATATTCTTAGTCGCGACGGCACCGACGCGAGAATCCCGCTTCTCCTTCTTGGGAGTTGGCTGGGCCTCCTCCTCGTCCTTGAAGAAAAACGAGGTAGCGTCGGCGTCGGCAGGGCATTCGCCAGTAAACACTACAACCTCGCCAGATGTGACACGGACAGTATCGGTGAGGACGAGGGAGTAGATCTTGCTGTTCTTGTCCTGAGGCTCCGGGTTCTCGATGTCGCTGAAGCCCGTGGTGATGCATAGCGTCATGCCGTCGCGCAGGACGCGCGAGTTCTTGCCGCTGAGGATGAGGGTGGAATCCTTATTCTCGAGGCCGATACCGTAGCCGACGTTCTTGAGGAAGTGCTTCTCAAGGTCAGGCTTCTTGGCCCTGATGAAGTTGAGCGCCTTGTTGTACACATCCTTGACGGTGACGCCGTCGCGGATCTCCTTCAAGACGAGGTTGTGCACCGCCAGCAAGAACTTGTAGTTGCTCTCCTGGGACTTGTTCGGGTCGACCATGAAGGTACGAGCGATTTGGGAGCAGTACGACTTGTAGCGCAGACCCATCGCGGCGATGATGATGCCGGGGTGAAGAGGGTCATCATTGGCATCCGTCTGCCACTTCAGGTCAAACTTGCCACCGCTCTGCACAATGGGCCCGAGGATCCAGTCGAGCTGCTCGGGGTCGAGATCGGCCGGCATCTTTTGGCGGTTCGGGAGCTCAACCGACTTCCAAAACTTGGCATCCTCAAGCTTGTTGAAGACCTTGTCGGCAAGAGCACTGTGCTTGATCTTCTTGTCCTGGTCGAGAATGTCGGACATCTCATCGAGGAAGTAAGGAGTGAGCAAGGCGACGCAGGCCTTGGAGGCAGTGCGCATGGCGCGAAGCTCGGCCTCATCCTTGATCGAAAAGGCGCCGGCGGACAGCGCTTGGGCGATATCAACCTCCTCGACATCCTTGCAGTTGTCGGCAAAGACTTTCTTCCACTCGTCCACGAAGGGGCCCTTGGATGTGTCCTTGGTGAGAACACCGACTTTTTTCTGCAGCCGCTCGTCTTGTCAGCGTTTTGGAAAACAAACAACACTGCACAGTGATGACTCACGCCTGCAGCCTTAATGGCATCGGTGATCTTGATAAAGAGTTTCTCGTTCTCGGCGTTGTCCTTGCCTCGCACGAGGACCTCAACGGGGAACCGGCCGCCCTTGATCTGGTCGAGGTACTTGGCTGTGGATGATGTGTCAGGTATGCATTCGAAGCAAGCAAACTCGGCATCGGTCGCGACGAACCTTTCTTCTGGGTGGTGAGGATATAAAGGGTGTCGAGGGTGAAGAGCATCAGGGTTGTGGGAAACTCGTAGCCGAGAAGCCAAAACTGCCGACCGTTAGCTTGCGGAACAACGCGAAGGGTTGCGCGCGTCGCGCGAGACGTGACCATGTCAAAGGAAATGATGGAAGGAGGCTCAAACGTACGTGCATGGCGTTGTTCTTGTGAAATTCCTGCTCCTCCTCAACCTTGCCCATCAAGATGACGATGGAGTTGGCGCCGCCGAAGAGCGCGTCGCCGGAGCGCTTGTCGGCCTTCCATGCTGAGATGAAATGCGACAGGCGCTCCTGGAAGGTCTTCGTGTCGATCTTGATGTCCGCCATGGCGGGCGACTGTTGCGGGAATGCCTGCTGACAATTGGCGATGGGCAGAAATTGATGAATCCCCCCTCCCGCGACGAATTATTGATTGATGGCGATGGTGATGGCTTTTGAACGACGGGGATGGAGGTTTGGGGAGAGCTCCAAGTCGAGCCCACTCTGCGTTGCTCGAGGCAAAGCCAGCAAGAAAAGACGGGACAGGGGCCCCAAAAATTCCTGGCCGGGGCGGTTGCGCGTGGACTCACGTCACGGACGCCCTGAGGCGCGTCTGGGTGGGGCTGATGCCTGCGTTAAGTGGTAACGTACGGTAATAACGGTGTAAAGTACGGTATTGGATGGTCTTTGAGTGGTCGAGACCGCTGTCGATGGTTCGGGGTCAGAAACGTCGGGATTAATAGTTAAATCAAGAAGGAAGGCAAGGGGTTGATTTAACTGTGATAGAGTTGAGGCCGGCCTTGATTCTCGAGGCTGAAGACTGGGGAGACTGATTGTTTGCGGGGCACGAATTGGGATAAAGAACTGTCTTCTACGAGACTCCTTGACCCGAAATACAGCGTCCCCAAGAGTTCTAACGATGCGACATCTTTTCTCATCATGCACACCTAAATACACTCAAACCAAGAACCAAGGACAGGACACGACTACAGCCGAGGACCATGCTCATGCTCGGCACAAGGAAAACAAAACCGTTTAAACAGAACATCGGCTAGCATCATGCAACGGGGCAAAAGTAACAACAAAACCCCAGCCAGAGACAGAGAACCCCCGAGTGCGCCATGTGATCCCCATATCCCAAAACATTTCTCTAATAACAATGGTTGGTTGAAACGGCATCCTTCCCTCCCCATCTTTTTCATCCTGTCAACCAATTAAGCCCCATGACCAAATTCTCCATCAATCAACCTTGTTCTCATTACCCATTCCACCGCTCATGACGACGCCGCATGGTGCTGAGGCGCGGAGGGCTGGTTCCATGACAAATACGAGGGATCGCCCAGCTTGCGGGGCTTCCAGAGGAAGAAGGACAGAATGAAGTAGACATCGAGGATGAGACACAGGCCGCCGACGACGAGGAAGATGATGCCGGGCCAGATGTTGCGAGAGCCCATGGTGGAGAGGGTCGTGATGACAAACGCCTTGCGGCCGTTATACACAGTCGTGTCAAAGTTATCCTCGATATCCACCTGGTATTGTCCTGCCTTCATGATGTCTTTTTCATTCTTCTGGTACAACTTGTAAAAGTTGGGCGCAGCGGCGAGCATCATCCAGTTCTGGAAGGCTTCGTCCTCTCTGGGGTTGATGGGAGGGTTCTTCTCGGTATATCCCTTCTTGAAGCGGCGCTCCCAATTGGGTGGCGGCACGATTTCGTCCAGGCGGTACTTGGTCGGCCCATACAGGTCCTTCATGCCGGGCCAGGCAATGTCCTTGGTGGACATGACGTACGTCTCATTGTCGGCAGTCGAGCCACGGACAGAGAGCAGCACGGGGTTCGAGAAGGTGTCGTTGAAAATAGAGTTGGCCACGAGGCCGCACGGGTAGATGATCTTGCCAGTGCCGCGGGGGTCGTAAGCCACAGGAGCGCAGGTTGAGTCGTTGATAGTGCGGCCGTCGACGGCATCGCCAAGCAGCTGCTTGGCGTTGAACGAGTTGACGTAGCGGCGGTGGTTTTGGTAGAAGTTCTCGAGGTTGTAGAAGAAGCTGATGGTGGGGTTCAGATCCTCAGGGATGTTGAACTTGATTCGGCACATGATGCGATCGTCCTCGAAGTCGGGGCCCTGGACTGTCACATTCTCGGTTCTCCACTCGGCGACCATCGGGTCGAAGTTGCTTTCGGGCTTGGAGAAGTGCGCCGTGATGTACTTGGAGGGCAACGGGCCGAACTGGTCCTTCGGGGCATCCTTGGCGCAGTCGGTGTAATCAATGCGGATGTCGCGAACCTAGGGATTGCGAGGCTGTCATCAGCAGGCCTGGTTCCACACAATAGGGACTAGCCAACAAGGAGAACATACCGTATACGCGAGGTATGTAAGCCAGGCACCGAATCCAAGATAAATGGCGGAGAGGATGGAGAAGATGGTAACGATGAGTTTGGGAGTCAGCACGCACTGCCAGGCGCGCATGCGCTGCTGGCGAAAGGCAGTATTCGGCGGCCGGTTCTTGTGGGCATTGTCTATCTCTGAACTGGCATCGTCACCGGCATCATTGCCGGCGCCACGGCGACGTCGGGGCGCCATGGTGTGTGTGGGTTCTGGATGTGGTGTTGGCTGGTTGCCCGCGATGGATGGCTTAGGGAAGGAGTCGTCAGTCTGAAAAGGAGCGTTTCAAAGACAACGGAACCTTCGGGGTCGGCTGCGCCCAGGACTTGGTCCGTGCATCAAGGCTTGGCACTGAGGCTGTGGGCTGTGACGGGCATCCTGCGGGAGGCGCAGGGCGAAGGCCGTCAGCAGCCAGCCGCATCCTGAATCAGCAATAAGCAGCCCGAATTTCCTTTCAGCACCTAGAGGGAAATGAAACTCAGTTCAATGTTGAACTCAATTGTGAAGCTGAGGACAATACAGGATCAAAGGCTACAATGAGACATCAAGGTACCTAAGGTATTTCATCAAGGAGATCGATGAAGTGAAACTCTGTCAACGCAACCCGGAACCATCCTTGTTGGAAGCCTTGCCGACTACACCATCTGCTGCGTCTGGTCCACCAGGCATCAATCCTTCGTACGACCTATGTTCTGCGAACGTTGATTCAGGTGTACTAGCAGGTATTCGGCCCAAGGAACATCCGGTCTTAGTCGGACAAACTACCTAGGTGCCTGACTTCAAGATGAGGTTTTGGTGACTTTTCTCACAAGTCTAGACATTGGGGCTAAGGATCCGGATGGCAGAAGCCCGATACCCCCGCCCTAGATTGGCATAGAAGCTTGTTGGGCTGTTGATCTGACACGCGTGCCGTATTGCCCTCACGTACTTCAAGGTCAGTTGGGTACTCCCCGGTTTCAGTTCCCAGATGTCTGACACTTTCAAGATCTAAGCCCATTGGTTGTTGAGTGACCTGGCGCTTTGAGGCATCAACACACCGAGCACCCGGGTTTTCTGCACATCAACTACCTTACCTACGTTCCTCGTCTTGCGTTCCCGTCAAAAGTTGGCCCTCCTCGACATCGGGCAACATGCAATCGAATCTGCAAAGAAGGCTCCAAAGAACGCTGGGCACGTCAACTAGCAAGAAGATGACAAAGCATCCCCGACTCGACGACATCCATCCCAACCCAACGCAACCCATCACCAGCCAATTGCCTGCATCTTGTTCTGGATTGGGCTGGGTGCATCTGGACGGCATCACCTACACTGGATGCAGCCTAGGGGATGCCGGGCCAGTTTCGAGCCTGTGCGTTTTCTAGAAGCCTTCCACACAAACGACTGGCCCGTGCCGGCACGACAGTTGTGTGGAGGAGGAGGGGAAGCTGATCCCGGCACAGTGCGGCCTTTGTAAAGAGGGGTGGCTTGCGTCCACCCAGGCCCCGGTTGGGATTGCTCCTCGAATTGAGACAAAATGATTGAACACAAACGACGGAGAGTTCAAAGATAACAAATTCAGAGAGAAGGACACACTTAGCCATGGTCTGCAGCAAGCCAGATATAATTGGGCCTAAATGGTTACCTAGCTGTCATTTCACCCTGCTAAGGAGGGAGATGTGATGGTGCCATGCCCGGACACAGTGCACCTTACCGTGCCGGTCTGCTGGGCTTGAAGCACCCCACTCCTGGACTGGAGCATCCCCAAGCTTCATGCCCTACTTCCAGTCGCGGCAGTCGGGCAGTTGGAAGGTCCAGGTCCATTCCGTCGTCCAGTCCATCCATCGTCTCTCAGTCCCCGCTCTCTCTGCTCTCTCCAGTTCGCCGTCATTATCTCTCACAGCTCCAGCGACCTGTCGCGCTGGACCCAGCATCCCGCCCTCCCCACCTTGGGCACGTCCCGCCTGTCTCTATCCCCTCATCCAGCCTGCCCGTGTTCAACGAGCTTCCCCATCTCGTTTGCGTCCTGCGACACTCTCCCGACATCTCGTCAACCTGCAAGGTACTCGGTGTCGGCCAGCTTCGTCGCCGATTCATTGTGCCTCCGTGCCTTGCCCGGACCCGGACCTGAGCCCTGGGACTCTCTTCTCTTCTGCGGACCTAGGTTCCGCCCCTCCTCAGTTGCTTCTGCATCATCATTGTCACTTGCACCACTCCCCCACTCACACCGCCCCGCCCTGTCCATCCACGCCATCCAGCTTTGCCTGGGTAACCTGTACTTCTCCCTGAATCCTACTTATTTTTCTTCCGCCCGGAACTGTAACTGCTGCTTTTGATCCTATATACCAATTCTCCATCCCTTTCCCTGTCTCGTCAGTGCTCGTCTCTTTGCCGCCCAACAGCACTCCGACGTTGGAGCCCCGGAAGAGACAGCCACAGTGGTACCCGGTGCCTTTGTTTGCCCGCCACAGCTCGTGCTGGGCGGAATTATTGGTAAGGATCCCCCCTCCCCCCTTTCCGCAGCATGGATATTGTGTCGGGTTTCTTTATTCCATGCTGGCGACGATGCTGCCTGCACCACCCGGGCTATGACGGCAACCGTGAATGGGGAGTCGTGATCTCGGCTGCAGCCCTCCGAGTCATTCAAGACTCGCTGCCTCAATTCCTTTATCTCTCCCTTCAACTTCGGACAGAACCATTTCGCAGTTGGAAAACACAATTGTCTGACGTCAAGTCGCAGCTTTTGGGAGCCAGCGTGTGTGGATCCAAAGTGATCGAAACGGACGGCACCACTTTGAAGTTCTTTGACCATCATCGTCCTCCGCTGCCTAGATACGGCCGGCACCGCGTCTTGGATCGGGAATCTCCCTGAGTATAGTTGGTGTCGACAACACATTGACCGACAGCATGTCGAATCCGACATTCACCAGCCCCTTTGGGGCGCATTCGAACCCGTTCGGCTCGGCGAGGCTGGATACGTCGAGTGCGATGCAACGAGTGGCTGAGGAGGACGAGAACGATAACGTCACGTCCCCAACTTCGCCAGGCTTTGGCGGCCAGCAGTCTACGGGAGGAGCAAGCCTTTTCCGTGGTCCGTTTGGAGGAAATGATGGTGCGGCAGAGTCTTTCCCTCCGGGCGTTCGGAGCCCCGTCAACCAGGAAGGCTACCCAGCCAAGTACAACTTTGCACGCCGCACTTCGGTCTCGGCGGAGTCCTTGAAGCCTGTCGGCGATAGCCTCGATAATTGGTCGCCTCCAGTACATCCCAAGACTCCCGAGCAGCTGGAGAGGCTTAAGAAGGCCATCAGCGGCAACTTTTTGTTCAGCCATCTCGATGAGGAACAGACCGCTCAGGTGCTCGGTGCCTTGGTAGAGAAGCCGATTCCGACCAAGGGAATCAAGGTTGGTGTTTCCGCTCCTATTTGCATCTGGCATGAAATTAACTTGGTATTCAAGGTCATCACCCAAGGTGACGCAGGCGACTTCTTCTACGTTGTCGAGAAGGGCTCTTTCGACGTTTACGTCAACCCCAGCGGTTCACTGCAGCCGGGACCGGACGGCATGGGCGAGCACGTCGGCCGGATCGAGGCCGGGGGCTCATTTGGCGAGCTTGCGCTTATGTACAACGCGCCTCGTGCGGCAACGGTCATGTCGGCCGAGCCGAACTGCACCCTCTGGGCCCTCGACCGCGTCACCTTCCGGCGCATCCTCATGGAATCCACCTTTGCGCGCCGGCGCATGTACGAAGGTTTCTTGGAAGAAGTGCCCCTGCTGTCCAGCCTTACCCCTTACGAGCGCTCCAAGATCGCCGACGCGCTGGAGAGCCAAAAGTTTCCTCCCGGACATACCATCATCCGCGAGGGTGATCCAGGACACGAGTTCTACCTGCTCGAGTCCGGTGAGGCCGCCGCATACAAGAGCGGGAGTGACGAGCCGGTGAAGCACTACAAGAAGGGCGATTTCTTTGGCGAGTTGGCGCTGCTGAACGACGCGCCCCGCGCCGCCAGCGTCGTGAGCCAGACCGAGGTCAAGGTTGCGAGGCTCGGGAAGTCGGCGTTCCAGCGTCTGCTGGGCCCAGTGGAGGGCATCATGAGGAGGACGAAGTATGTCGGAGTCCATCCAGGTGCGGAGACTGCTGGGGAGCCGATGCAGACTTGATGGGGGAGATGGACGAGAGGCGTTGGGACAGAAGGGTCATGTGGAAAAGGATGGAAGGGAAGAAATAAATATAGGAGACAGACACGCTGGCGAGACTGGAGACTGGACTTGAATAGGTTGCTCGTCACGCTGCAGCAGGCGGGAATATCAAGGAAGGGAGGGAATGGATGGACCGGTGCAAGGGTTGAAAGGGTCAGAGTGAGGGAGGCATGAGGCATGACACCGGGACACGGACGGCGTTTTCTTTACCCAAGGTTTCCCAAATCCAGAATCTTGACTCGGCGATAGCGAGAATATCCGGAAAGGAACCAGGCCATAAAAGACTTTGGATGGCTATTCCATCATACCAGATCCGCCTCCGATTATCTATTGGCTTCCCGTATCTGTGTATGTAGTACCTTGGATCTGATCTCTTGTAAACACGATTCCACTCTTCCGTCATGATCCCAACAAAGACCAACCCACGCTATACGGGTATGTGACCAGACATTATTACACTACTTCCCTCACCGTTTATTTCCCATTCCAGCCGAGAGCAGCTCAGCTCAAGAAACAAAAAAACAACAAATCACAAGCCCATCTCCGCCCTCCTCCTCCTTTCCTCCAAAATCTCCCTCCTCAACGACTCCGCGGCAGCCTCCGTCTCCAACACTCTCGCCACCCCCTTCTTCCACGTCTCTTGCAGCGCCACCAACTCGGCCCCTGCCGCTTCCTGCGCCTGCTTCCGCTGAAGCGTCACCAGGTCAATCTCGCGCTTGGTGGCCGCCAACTCCCGCTCGATCGAGGCCAACTCGGCTTCGATGGCCGCGTTGCCCACGAGCCACGCGTTCTTGCCGAACGAATCGAGCAGCGCGAGATGGGTCCGGCGAGACGCGACGTAGGCGTGTGCCGTGCGGACCCGGGCCAGGGAGTCTTTGAGCTGGGCCACGGCTTCGTCTTGCGGCATCTGGGCGAGGGCGGTCGGGCTGGGCGGGTCCGGGGGGGATTCGTAGCGCGAGAAGTCGATGGCGGAGAGCTTGGCTTTGGATGGGTCGGGAGACGAGGAGAGGCGGGAGAGTTCAGCGACGAGGAGAGGGGTGAGGAATTTGGAGGATTTGGGGGAGGGAGGTGGTGGGGGGAGAAGCGCGTGGTATGGGTCATCGGGGACCTGGGAGCGTTCCTGGGCGATGAGGGATTCGGCTGCGGCACGTTCGGCGGGGGTTGGGTCGGGGTCGATGTCTGAGAGGGTTAATTGGTCAGTTTGGTGGGTTGGGAGAGCTGGGGAGGGAGAGAGGGAGGGGCGTACATGGAAGGGATTCGTGGACGGTGGTGATGGATGGCATGATGATGGATTGAGAGTGCTGGCGCACTCTTGACAACGACGGGAGAAGAGACCGGTTGATTTCTCAAGATCGGAAGGACTGTGATACTCGTTGGATGTTTGTTTCGGGTATCAATGGATGGTAAACTCGCTATCGTAAATGTAGGAGGAGCAAGGTTTGGTGGTTCAATAGTTCAACACAACACAAACCGTTTGTTGGAGACGCGATGCTCGAGCTTGGAGGCTCCGAAATTCTGGCCCACCGCGCCGCGCCAAGCCCGTGCGGTCTGGTTGCAGCCTTGGCGGTTTCCGCATCAGACCCGCTTGGCCGGGATCTGGGCAGATGCTTGGCTGCGGGGGCAGCTGGCACACGCTTGCGTCATTGGGGTTGGGTGGGCCATCGGACAGATGATGTTGCCAAGACGTCTTTTTGTCTCGGGCCGTCCCAGGCTGACACAGACAACCAAAGTCACACAGTGTGCGACGAAGGATTCCATCTATCTTTGAGCAATTGCTGTTCCAAGGACTTGCTATAGGCCGCCACGAGCAGTGAACTTGGCCCCTCCAGTCAGCAAAGCTAGCTCCTACTTGTACAGTATGCACTGGGCTCCATATTTCCCGTATCTCTTGAACCGGGCTGCCTTGCGGGACGATGTCTCGAACTCTGCTTCTCTGCCCCCAAACCCCTCCCCGATCATGCCGGGATAATCCCATTTTGTCACCATTCTTTCGCCAGGAACCTCACCGGCATCGTCCATAATGGCTGAGGCTTCAAATCTATTGATGGACTATAAGCCGGAGGACGAGAAAGGCACTGCTGCCTTTACGCCACCCTCGGAGGGCTACCCTCCTGGTGACCTCCTTAAACCCTCTTTCATCGATGAGACAGGCGAGACACCATCGAAATGGCCCGAGAAACGGCGATACGTTTATCGATGGGCCATTGTCTTGCCTATTGCCTTCTTCGCTCTCTGTATCTTCCAGACATGGCCCCTTAGTACCTCGATGACCTGGGTAATGCCCTGGAAACACTCGGCCGACTTCTCAGGCAAACCTGCATACATGGACGGCCTGTACCTCCTCGGGGTTGGCAAGGCTGATATCACCGGGCCCGTCGTGGAAATCCCTATGATGGGTTACGGCGACACCAACCAGCTCGGCACTGGATTACGACAGCGCCTCTACTCGCGTGCTTTTATCGTGGGTGACGTTGACAACCCAAACCAGAGGTTCGTCTACCTCGTCTTGGACACGCAGTCTGGCGACACGGCTATCCGCTATGGAATCCTCAACGGTTTGAGGGAGCTAGGACCAGAATACGCCGTCTACGGCCATCATAACCTTGCCGTCACCGGTACCCATTCACATGCTGGACCCGGGGGATGGTTGAACTACCTCCTCCCTCAAATATCGACCAAGGGGTTTGACGACCAGGCATACCGTGCTATTGTTGATGGTGCCATCCTTTCCATCCGCCGAGCTCATCAGAGCCTCCAGCCCGGCTACCTCAGCATTGGCACTACAAAGGTTTTTGGCGCCAACATCAACCGCAGCCTGTTTGCTTATCTCGCCAATCCCGAGGAGGAACGCGCGCGATATGCTCGAAGCTTTCACGACGACGGGTCGGTTGAAAAGGACATGACTCTGATCAAGTTCCAGCGCGCCTCTGACAAGAAGAACATTGGCGTCCTTACGTGGTTCCCTACACACGGAACTTCACTACATGGAAATAACACTCTGATCGCTGGCGACAACAAGGGCGTCGCCGCCTATCTTTTCGAGAAACAAGCCCGTGATGATCCAACGGCAGCGAATGGTTTCGTCGCTGGATTCGCGCAGGCAAGCGTTGGCGATACCACCCCCAACGTGCTCGGAGCTTGGTGCGAGGACGGGACCGGCCAGATGTGCGATTGGGAGACCAGCACCTGCAGCGATGGCAAGTCACAGTTCTGCCGGGGCCGGGGTCCTTTCTATGGGGCGAACGACGGTGGTGCTCGTTCATGCTTCGAAATTGGGAGACGTCAGTACGAGCCAGCATGGGGCCTTTACAACAAGCTCCGGAGGAACCCGGTACCCGTTCGAGGAGGCCCCGTGAAATCGTTCCACATGTTTCATAACATGACAGGCTTTTCGTTCCTCCTGCCCAACGGCTCCGAGGCGCGCACGTGTTCGGCGGCTTTGGGATATTCCTTTGCCGCTGGGACCTCGGACGGCCCTGGGGTTTTTGATTTCACACAGCATTCAGGGAATGAGAACACCACGTCTCCTGTCTGGAGGGTCGTGTCGCATCTCCTCAAGGATGCGTCGCCAGATCAGCGCGCCTGCCACGGACCTAAACCGATCTTGCTCGACGTTGGCGAGATGCACAGCCCGTACGACTGGACGCCAAATGTGGTGGATATCCAAGCCTTCCGCGTCGGCCAACTTGTCATTATCGTCAGCCCAGGAGAGGCGACTACGATGGCCGGCCGTCGATGGAAAGAAGCAGTCCAATCTGCCGCAGCGGTGCTCTTCGCCTCTCAGGCACCAGCTGACACCAACACAACCAGTTCCGACGACTCGGGAGCCTCGCCATCCCCTGTCGTCGTCCTCGGCGGGCCCGCCAACAGTTACACCCACTACATCACCACCGAGGAGGAATACGCCGTCCAGCGCTACGAGGGTGCTTCCACGCTGTACGGCCCGCACACACTGGCGGCGTACATCAACCGGACGGTGTCACTGCTGTCCTACCTCGGCGCCGCCTCGCCCCCTCCCCCGAAGCACGACGAGATCGGCCTGTTTCCGCCCGACAACTCGAACCGCTCGTTGTCGTTTATCACGCCCGTCGTGCTGGACAGGGCCCCTCTGTTCAAGAACTTTGGGGACGTCTTGACCCCTCCGCGGCCGCTCTATCGCCGGGGGAAGGAGGTGGTGAGGGTGGTTTTTGTCGGGGCCAACCCGCGCAACAACCTCCGTCTGGAGGGGACGTATGCGGCGGTGGAGAAGCTGAAGATCGGGCCCGGGGAGACGGAAGAGGAGGCAGCCCGCCTGCCGCAGAGGTGGCGGCGCGTGAGGGATGATGAGGACTGGTCGTTGGTGTTTAAGTGGCGGAGGACGAGCGAGTTGTTGGCCACGAGCGAGGTGGAGATTTTGTGGGAGACGGAGGACTGGGCGGAACCGGGGGTGTATAGGATTCGGTACTTTGGGGATGCAAAGAGTTTGGGAGGCGAGGTGAAAGAATTTGAGGGGGTGAGTTTGCCTTTTACCCTGATTTGAAAGGATATGTGTTTATGGGTTGGACGGGTGAGGCGGACTGGTATGTTTTGGACTTGAGATTGGGTTATGGATCCCGAGGCTTATTCTCGGCGGTGTTGAATGCTTGGAACTTTTTATGAGTAGTAGTACATGTCTTACGAGAGCTTATGGACATATGACGGTAGGACCGAGCCCCTGCACGACTCCGTACAGGGCTGGCTGGATCTCTACCGAAGGTAGGTCACTCGGACGGTTGGGATAGGCGCCAAAGGCATTTTGTGGTTGTTCGGTTTTACTTGTATGAACAAGTTTCATCATTCAACTCGCCATATGTGATTCTGTATACACACGACAACATCGTGTTGGAAGACCGTTTTCGGGATTGAGTTTCAGATTGCCCGTCTTCTCCATTTGGTCTGCAGTTCGAGACCGAGATCCCCACCAATGACGCAACAGCGGACATGTCGGAGAGCC
This sequence comes from Mycothermus thermophilus, assembly GCF_041956435.1. Classification (NCBI taxonomy): domain Eukaryota; kingdom Fungi; phylum Ascomycota; class Sordariomycetes; order Sordariales; family Chaetomiaceae; genus Mycothermus; species Mycothermus thermophilus. The sequence goes on along the minus strand of NW_027191433.1, from coordinate 1,357,135 downwards.
TGGAAGAGGAGTGGCTTGCGGCGGAATGCAGCTTGCACCGCCTCCTCCCTCCTCCTCGCTCATGCCCTCCATTAACCCCAACCTGAATTGAAGCCGAGCCTGGAACCCAATCCTTCCGGACACTTCAAAATCCCATCTCTCTCCATTGCTTTCTGTCACCAACCCCGGACGGTTGGAGTACAATCCCATCGTCCGAATTGTTCCCTCTGCATTCCTGGACAGCTTGCTGTCCTCGGGTGCCCCGCATTCCCCAATTCTTGTCGCCTTGCACCACTTCCCCCGGTCCCAAGCATACCTAAGCGCCCCTCGTCTGATCTCTTCCCGTCAACACCAGATCGACAACCTCCACCATGGAATCCTTCCAGCTCATCAGGCGCCGCACCACCGAGTTGTTCCAATCTCTAGAGCAGACTCTGGACAATGCCCTGCCCTCCTCGCCGCGCAGCGGCCACACCGCGCCCCAGGTCCCCACCAAGAAGGCCACCTGGGAGAAGCTGCACCTCCCTCCTCTGCCACGCTCCTCGCACACGGCCGACGTTGTTTCGGGCACGCTGTACATCTTTGGCGGCGAGGTTGAGCCCCGCAAGCCCGTGGATAATGATATGCTTGCAATTGTCCTGCCGGCGAGCGGTGCGGATGCGGACTACTATAGGATCAAGGCTAAGCCGGCGGAGGCTGTGGAAGCCGAGGGAGAGCAACAGGCGAAGGCCGCTGAGCCGGTTAAGCCGGCCGAGCAACCGGCCAAGCCTGCTGCGGCGGCCAAACCTGCTGCGGCGGCCAAACCGGCGAAGAAACCTGCTCCGGCCAATGATGACGACGATGACGACGACGACGAAGAGGAGACCTCCTCGGACGAGGACTCGGACGATGACGACGAGGAGGAAGACTCCTCCGAAGACGATTCCGATGACTCGGATGACTCCGATTCCGACTCGGACTCCTCGGATGACGAACAGCCCAAGAAGAAACCCACACCCGCATCAGCCGCCAAAGTCGACAAAGGTAAAGCCCCCGCCGCCCCTCCCCCGCTGCCCAACATCCCTCCACCCCGCGTCGGCCACGCCAGCGCCGTCATCGGCCACCGCATCTTCATCTTCGGCGGCCGCGGCGGGCCCGACATGGCCGCGCTCAATGAACGCGGCAGGGTCTGGGTCTTCGACACGCGCACGCACCTGTGGTCGTACCTCGACCCGCGCCACGCTGCCGCCGGTCCGGCTCCCTTCTCCACCCCGCCCCCGTATCCGGCGCCGCGCAGCTACCACGCCGCCGTGGCCACCCCCAAGCCGGACGCTCCCATCGCCAAGCCCCCTGCCGAGGGGGAGGTGAAGCGGCCGTCGACGGCGACGGAGGCGTGGGGGGACTGGGCGCTGGGGAGAGACCGGGAAAAAGAGGCGACCTTCGGGACGCCGCACAACCCGCTCGTGGGCGTGCTGGCGGAACGCGCCGTGGACGTGGAAGACCAGGGCTACGGCACCTTCATCATCCACGGCGGGTGCCTCTCGGACGGCACGCGCGCGAGCGACGTCTGGGCATTTGACGTGCGCTCGCGCGTGTGGCAGCGCCTGCCCGATGCTCCCGGGCCGGCGAGGGGTGGAGTTTGCCTGGCGCTGAGCCATCGCTCCGGCGGCGGCAGGCTGTACCGCTTCGGCGGGTACGACGGCACCGCGCAGCAGGGCGGTCAGCTGGATATCCTGCCGTTGGGGTTGGACGTGTTCGACGACCAGGTCTCGAAGGGCGACGCTGTGCTGAGCGTCCGCGGGGGTTGGAAGACCATTTTGTTTGGTAAGGAGGATGTCGGGTACAAGGACCCCGATCCGGCGACCAAACCGCCGCTTGACGCTCCGGAAACTGCTGCTGCCCTGTTCCCCGGCAACCGCAGCGTCGCCAGCATGGAGATTGTCACCCTCGGCGGTGGCAAGGAGTACCTCGTCCTCATGTTCGGCGAGCGCGAGAGCAGCGGCGCCGGACACGCCAAGGCGGGCAAGTTCTGGGACGACATCTGGGCGTTGCCCCTCCAGGCCGAAGGTGGATTGTTCTCATCGCTGGCCGGCAAGGCGGCCGGGGCGGTCGGGGCCATTTCGGCCGCCGTGACGGGAGGCGGCACGAGGAGCAGGAGCGCAAGCAAGGCCAGCCTGACCAGCCTCTACAGTAGTAGCGAGGAGACGGTGAACTGGATCAGGGTGGAGACGGCGCCGCATGACGAGGAGGATGACGCCTCGCTCGAGGGGCCCGGGCCGAGAGGGTGGGTGGCGAGCTCGCCGCTGAGGGAGCTCGAGGAGAACGCGATTGTGGTGTTTGGAGGGTTGAACGAGAATAATCGGCGCTTGGGGGATGCTTGGATTCTTCGTTTGGAATAAGTGATTGCCAGATTGGACAGGGCCCGAGAGCCTTTGGGGAGGTGGAGGGCAGGATGTTGGACGGTTGGCGGTGGTGTGGCGGCTGGATATTTGGATCTCTATATATGCCCGTGGAAGGGTATACGGAGCCGCAGAGAAGGCGGCCGGTGATGTCTTGTTTTGTTACGGGATATGGATTTGAAATGAGCTCTATGACCAAAAACGAGAGATGTCTTTTTATGGCCTAGGTACATGATATGGTTAGGTTATAAGCTTTCTTCTGCCAATGTGAACACTGCTGGGACTGCCATGCGCACTTGGTCAAGTGGTAAACACCCAGGGCCAACTCCTTGGGTGTCCAGGTTCGATTCCTGGATAAAGCAGCAGTTTAATAGTAGTCTCCCTCATCGTGGGGCATGCACCACCACAACGAAGCGCTCTTACACTGCACCTGGTGGGTTCTGGGGGATGGCCAAGGGCGTATGACAGTTCCAGCCGGACCAACGCTAGGTCCTCTTTTTTATATTGTTGATTTCCTTCCATGACGGCATCAGCAGGTGGACGGACGCCGTTGATCGCTATGGAGCTGGACTTGGGAGTTGGCTGCCTATCCATATGTACGGAGTATATCACTTGCCAGTCTATCGGGCTGGCATGACAGACCGTAAATCGGACATGCATACGGAGTATTTCTACATCTTTCATACCTTCATCCCCACACCCATTCATACACGCTCGCTGCGACGCCGACACGTTCACATACGTGGGTAGGATTTGTCATTTTATACACACCGTTATCTCAATCCCCAGACCCTTCGCATTGTGGCAACGGCAAACCAACCAACCAACCAAAAGAAAACGGTGCGTCTAATCTACAAATCCGGCCTCGTCTTCTCAGGACCCCACGGCTCGGTCGTCAGACTGGTCAGGCCGGCGCTGTTCTCACAGGTGCTGCGGCCGGACTGCGGCCCCGGCTTGGGGGCCTTGCTCACATCCGTGACGCTCTCCTTGAGCGCCGTCAGCAGGGCCTTGGTCGTCTCCGGGGTCAGGTCCTCGTAGTAGTCGTCGTTGATCTGCACCATGGGCGCGTTGACGCAGGCGCCGAGGCACTCGACCTCGATGAAGGTGAAGAGGCCATCCGGGGTGGTCTCGCCTTGCTTGATGCCGAGGTGCTCCTGGATGGCCTTGACGATGGCATCGGATCCGCAGCCGCCAAGCTGGCAGGGGGTCTGGAGGAAAGAGAATTAATTAGGAGAGGAAAGGGCCAGGACAGCGACCAGGAAAAAAACGTACAGTGGTGCATGCTTGGACATGGAACTTGCCCACAGGCGTGCGGTTGTACATGGTGTAGAAGGAGGCAACCTCGTAGACGCGCTGCGGGGGCATCTCGAGGATACGGGCGACCTCGTTCATGACGCTGATGCTGGTGAAGCCGTGCTGGCGCTGGCCCAGGTCGAGCAGGGGCATGACGGCGGCCTTTTTGTACTGCGGCGGGTAGCGCTTGAGGATCTCGGCGATGATGGCCTCATTTTCGGGGGTGAACTTGAAGGGGATGTCGGGGTTGTTGTCGGGGGTGTTGCGGTGCTGGGGGAGAGAGGTGAGCTGCTGGTCTACGGTCGTTTTCTCTCCTCGATTGCCCAACCACTCAACTATAGGTAACTCACCACCGCGAGAGTATCGCTCCGTCTCGTGGCCGAGAGCGAGAATGTGCGGGCCGACGGAGGGGCCAATGGCCGGGCAACCCGGGTCGCCGACCGGACGGCTGACCTCACGAGGAAGGGCGCCAGCTTGCTCGCCATGGCTGGGGTTCTGTCGGCGGGGGTGAGTCGGTGTTGGCGTCGCAAATCTTGGGGCTCTCTCCGGCCTCCGTCAACCGTTCGACGTCCGGAAGCTCGAATTGCTCAAAGAGGCACAGTGGCGCAGTGGCACGGACCACCTGGGGAACTGACAATTCGAAGCTGGTGATTGGGCGGGGAGGTGTAAGTGGGTCGAGGGGTCGAACGTCAAATGTCATGCATGTATCGAGGAGATTGATGCACTTACACGGCATGAAATACCAAGCCATTGTACATAGAGTCAGTTTCCTCTTTAGGCAACTCAGGTGTCCAGTCTCACTTCCAGGTTCGAATGCATCCTCTTCTTCATTCAACTCCTACCGCCCTCGGACTTACTTCTATCTCCCCAGCCCAGGAAATGGTGAAAAATATGTACAACAGCCACAAATAATTACACCAGGTTTGCCATGCAACTACGACTGCGACCCCATTACCATGGAATGGTGTTGCACTCCAAGTGCACATCCCGGTGCCGCTTCTCTCCCGCAACATGACCTTCTCGCCGTCAACTTGAGCCTCAGGTTTGACTGGTGTACCCAGTGAGCATTGACATTCATGGGACATTCTATGCCTCGTCCGAACCCGCTGGCCCGTCATATCGGCCAGGATCAAAACTCATCAACTCTTTGTTAAGGACTTGGCCATGTAGTCACGGCATTTCAAGCTTCCCGTCCCATACTGAACTTCAACCCGCGCACAACTTTTCCGTCAATCGCAGGAGGCAGCGCGAGCGTGCCCCACGCCCACGACACAGCACGACATGTCAACAGCATTCAGCGTAAAGATGAAACTGCTACGTACCCGACGGCTCCATTCGGAAAGCTTCCGAAGTGTCCTTTTTTCGGATTGCCATCTCCATCCTGGGGGGCGGTTATGAATATTTGCCTAATTTGGAACGAGGGCTGGGCGGCACCGGCATTGGTAGCGTTGGCGAGTGAGCCTCCTTGCTGCTGTCCAACGCAATCTAAACCGCTGTATATCTGGATATATTGTCTCCCCTTCCTGCGAAATCCGGGGCCCCGCCATCCTCGAGTGCCGCCCCGGTCCCCCCGTGCTTGCATGCTTTCGGCACATCGGCACCGCTGCCGCCCATTTGTCACATTCTGCATCATGGTTCACGCGCCCCGAGAATGCTGTCATGGCCAATATGTGTGCCGGTCTTGTCGTGCCCGGTACTTGGACTCTCGGTGCCATTCCGGGCCATACGTGACCTCAAGGAGTTTCTGTTGGGCGCCGATAGGCGGCCCATTCTCCTACCCTTCGTCTGGATGCAGATGTGCATAAATACCACTGTGAGCGGCCATGATGGACGAGGTCAGGTCAGCCCACGTCAAGCCGCCGTCCATCCTCGACTAGACCGGTCCCAGCCCCCCTTGCCACACGTCCACCATGAAGCTCTCCCTGACAACCCTCCTGGCCTCTGCCCTGTCCGTCCAGGGTCACGCCATCTTCCAGGTGCGTGCCTTTCACCACCCACATCATCATGATGAGCCTCAAAGTTGCTAACCCCCGTTGGGCAGAGAGTTACCGTCAACGGCCAGGACCAAGGCTCGCTGACTGGTCTCCGGGCCCCCAATAACAACAACCCCGTGCAGAACGTCAACAGCCAGGACATCATCTGTGGCGCTCCCGGGTCGCGGTCACAGTCCGTCATCAACGTCAATGCCGGCGACCGCATCGGTGCCTGGTACCAGCATGTCATCGGCGGCGCCCAGTTCCCCGGCGACCCGGACAACCCGATCGCCAGGTCCCACAAGGGCCCCATCTCCGTCTATCTGGCCAAGGTGGACAACGCTGCCACGGCGAACCACCAGGGTCTGCAATGGTAAACATACCTCTGGTCAAGTCAGAACCTCTGTGATCGCCGAGACGACTAACCCCTCTTTCCCATAAACAGGTTCAAGATCTGGCACGACGGCTTCAACCCCTCCACCCGGCAATGGGCCGTCGACACCATGATCAACAACAACGGCTGGGTCTATTTCAACCTCCCGCAGTGCATCGCTCCTGGCCACTACCTCATGCGCGTCGAGCTGCTCGCTCTCCACTCGGCCACCTACCAGGGCCAGGCGCAGTTCTACATCTCGTGCGCCCAGGTCAACGTCCAGTCGGGCGGCAACTTTACTCCCTGGCAGACGGTTAGCTTCCCCGGCGCCTACCAGGCCAACCACCCCGGCATTCAGGTCAACATTTACGGCGCCATGGGCCAGCCGGATAACGGCGGCAGGCCCTACCAGATTCCGGGCCCGGAGCCGATTCAGTGCTGAGCGCGGTCATATGGCCGGGGTATGTAAGATGGTAAGCATGGAAGGGAAAGAGGGTATCGGAGATGCTTGGGAGATGAAAGGGGGATGGACGTCGGGCATGTTGCGCGGTGTGCTCTGGCTCTGGGAAGGGCGTTTGGGAGAGTGTTGTACGTATCGAATATTACGGCATCCCTAAGTACAAAAAAAGTACTTCTCACATGTCGACAAGCCTGCAATATCCACAGCCAAATGGTGTGCCTACTTCTCTTCAATGGTGGTGGTGATGAATGTCGAGTTTCGGTTGTTGTTTACCTTTCATCAGCTTCACAATCATCCATCTAGGTACCTTACCTAGCAGAAGATACTGTCCGGGATATGAGAGGAAACTTTGACGCCACAAGGTGGACCGGTCGGGAAATTTAGAGTCAGCTCTGAGAAGCATGGGATGCCTGGCTTGCGGTGTTCGGTGGCTATAGGAAAATCCCTTCGGCGAGTGGACTTTCTGTCCTCGCGATTCCGATGTTTGCGGGCTGGCCCACATGGGTTTTCACCTTGTAGTATTTGTTATGGTCAACACCAGCCCCTGCTCTTTGACAATTCATTCTAGAAGATGTATGAGGTTGAGGTATACATGAGCTACCTTCGTGTTAAACATCGGTCACCCCGAGCATCTCGATGTATAAGTTGTGGAAGAGTTAGTGTCGAGGGATGAGAAATGCCTTGAACATCCGGGACTTCAGTCATTACGTAGTGAGTTGGCCTCGTAAACCCAAACAACAGGAAAACCTCTTCTTCGCTGCTCAGCAAAAGTATCGAACGTGAACGCTCTCGTTGGGTATGGAAGACTTGACATTGAGAGGCGAGGAAGATGAAAGATGGCTACCTCTTGTGTAGCAATAACGCGACGATGAGCCAAGCGCGAAGCGCGAGAACACATGTAGGTAGACGATAAGAAACAAGCAAGAATACTCCGTACGTACGACAAAGCTATAATAGCATTGTGGGAATTTGTTTGGACTTGCAATCTGCGGGTGCGGGTTCCCGTTTCATTTTTGACCTTTCGCCGTTGTCCACACTTCAGTCAGGGATATGCGGCCAATGCTGAGGATTGGAATGGGCCGTTTTTTCATGATTGAGTATCCATGTCTATCACTGAACATACATACATACAACCATGTCGGTGTGGGTTTCGTGGGTCGTCCGTCAACTCCGGGATGGGAGTACTCCGTAACCTCTAGACCTACCACGTATTAATCGCTAGAAGAACCATTTGGCATTTCCGCTTTGTCCGCCACAGAGCACACTCGCACGGAGTACTCGGCACGGCTTATCGTCCACGTTTATCACAGACCAGGGAGAAGTTGCAGGGTTTTTGCTGCGGGATCAGCGCGTGACACAAACATGCCGTTCCCTGCTTGGTGTTGCCGGCCTATGGGGAACACGTCTGCTGCTGACTGGTGCGCCTTACTAGGGCTGGTGCGCCACCGCGGTGAGTGACCTGGGGGGTTACTCGCGGCGGTGGCTCGAGCACTGGAATACCGACGCCAATGTGACGCTGCGGTACTTTGAGCGGGACGAGGTGCCAGAGACGGATGCGGGAGCAATGTTATCAGGGTTGGTTGCAAGCACCTGATGTCCGTACGTTGTAATACTGCGAGGATGACATCCGGCCAGGAACGCTTCATCTATGTAACTACTGTGTAGCGTCTACTCGATCCAGTGTGAACAATGTGGTGCAATAGTTACAACCAAAAGCGCAAGAAGGTGGTGATGTGAATGAAGAAGCACATCAACAAGTCTCGTCCACGGATCGGAGATTGGCATGGCCAGTTGGAGACGAAGCGCGAGCCGTGCCGACTTGTCGTCCTTTCGGTGGAGAAAAGTTGCGAGCCGAGCTCTCCGAGGGGCACCCCAGTCCGATCCCCGACAGCAACCCCACCCTCTCGCCAACCTCTGGAATGTTTGGTTGTGTGTCTGCCCTGGGGTTCCAGGTCGGATCGTGAACACACGACAGGCGACGGCGGACAATGGGGCGGGCGGTCAGGCCTCGAGAAATTCGCGCAGCGGCAGAAAAAAAGCAGATTCCTCTTTTCCCCGTGGCTCCGGGCAGAAGAAAAAGAGACGACCCAAGGGCGATCGAGCCAAGCTCTTCCCATTTCCTCGTCCGGCCTGCCGTAGTGCCCGTCCAGTGCCGCCCCACTCTGGAGCTATTTTGTAAGTTCCCTTCCCGTCTTCCCGTCCTGCCCGCCCTCTTCTTCTTCTTCCCTTCTCTCCTTCCAACCTGTTGCTTCGCCCAGCCATCCTCATTGCCTTTTCCTTCGACAATCGACAAAAAAGGCCGCCTACCAGCACGCCATTGTTCTTCCCGCCGCCCAACAAACGACTTGTCGTCTCTTGTCAATCCCAGCGACCTGTTGTTGTTGTTGTTATTCTTGTTCAGACACCCCACCTCGATCCTAGCTTCCAGTGTGGCCTAATCGACTGGAACAAGACTTTACGCCATCTCAATTCGTAACTCCGAATTGTAAGCCATCGCCATCTCTCCTCAATTGGCCCCCCAAAACACCACAATTTTTCTTTCTGCCACCGCACGCCAGGACACTTCGAAGTCGAGGATGTCGGAGTGGGTGCCGGTCAAAAGCGGATGACGGATGCCAAGATCGGCAGCGAAGTGGGGGATCTGGTCGCTCGGCGATCCGGAGCAGGGGACGGAGAGACCGGGAAAAAACGAAGCTAGGCTTCCGAACCTCCTCCAACGAGCGTATGGGGAGTGGCTGGTGGTGCAGCCGGCGTTTCCTTCAAGTCGGCGTATAGCGTTGCAGACTTACCTAATAGCCCGGGTTTGGTGACTTCTGGGCGAGCATATATATTTGCGCTTGTCCCTCTCGCTGCATCCCAGTCGCTAATCTTGTGGGGCTCTAGTTACTCTCCCATCTAGCTCGAATCTCCTCTCCGCCAACTTTCGAGTCCTTTGTCTTAATCGCAATTGCAAAATGGCCGCCCTCAATCTCGCCGTTGTCCCCCGCGACACCTTCTCCCACATCGCCAAGCGCAGCAACTGGGCCGGAGAGAACGCTGGCGTTGTCCTTGTCTTCTGCATCGTCTTCGTCGTCGGCGTGGGTCTCATTGGCCTCTGGATCTACAAGGCGGTTCTCAGACGCAGGGAGAACAAGAAGCACACTTCCCACGTTTAAATCACTCGCCCATAATAATCTTGGCATCCAACTTTTCTTCGGCAAGAATTTACGGCTCCAAAGATCACGGCTGCTCGTGGGCGATGCTCCTGTGATCACCTCTCGCGGAGCTCTAGACCTTGGGCTCCGCGAGCCGGCTTGCCGAGAGGGTCTCGGATAAGCTGGGATGAAATAACTGTGGGTGGAATGGGGTTGGCGTTGGCGGCAAAGTGTTTGGGTTCCTGGCGGGACATGATTGATACCGATGGTTGAGGTTTGGAGGCGTCAGAGAGGTATCTCGGCAAGGCAGCTTGGCAGGATGAGAGGTTGGCTCTGTGGATGTGGAAGGAATTGGGGTGACGATGATAGTCGGCAGCAGCGGGGCGTGGGGAGAAAGGAAGCGCAGAATTTCGCTCGACTTATACCACCACCCAGCGGACACAGTTTGACAAGTCGGCGACGGGCAGCAGCCAAAGTGCCTTCCGGGGAAAGCAGATTTCCTTGCTTGGACGTGGCGCACTTCTTCTCTCTCATCCCCTCTCCCCTACCTGGAGGCTTTTTTGGACACGAGAACTTTCGGCAATGGTAGGGGAGCGATGAGGTTGTCGTCGCGTTCTTGTCGGGGACTTGGCTTGTCGGTTGCTCGACAAAACGCTCTGGTGACCAGACAACAAACAAGACTTGGTCAGCAGCGCCCCGGATCTGGTCACACGGAGATTGGCAGCGTTTCTAGCAGACGCTTTTTGGTGTCGCTTTTTCTCTTAATAATACTTGATACCTTCCCCAAGTTGTCGTCTGCGCAATGGCCCAATTTGCATGTTGGGTAATTCGTTACTACCCATCTTGTTCATTGTAAACCGCCGCATCCGTCTTTGGCTGTGCTGCGGTTCACAACGTCCGCTAGTATCACTTGTTCTTCGATGCAGCGTGATCCGTCGAAGCTCGGCATATGTAACCTGGAAGATTTGGATGTAGGCGTGGGATGATTGGCAGAGCAGTTGGGACATTCAGAGACTGGCGAGTATCGGCTAACTCCGGACAGGCCTGGTTGGCATTGGAGACAATTTCAAGAACCTAGAAATGGAGGTGTGAAACCCAGGACATCTTGTCGGAATGAGGTTTGACCAGACTAAATGTATTCGTCGCTATCAAGACGTTCGGCCTCTTCGCGGCCCTGCCCTTTGAGCCACCAGCCCCGCCTAGTCTGGCATATTATCACCCTATGTGAAGAGGTCCGGTTTCTCAAGATGGATCAATCCATTGGCAGGCTGCAAGCGTAATTAGTCAGAATCCCATCCCCCGGAAAACATAGTCATTCCATGAGACTTCAGAAGGGAGAAAAGCTCACCGGGATGAACTGCCTCAACTTCACCCCCGCCTCCTGGAAAACCTTGGCCGTCTGCCCATCCATACTATACCCATACCGATACACCACTTCCCGTATCCCTACCTGCACAATCTTGATGCTGCATGTCAAACAGGGACACGTATCGCAATACAGTACCGCGCCGTGGGTCAGCCTCTCCCTGCCCGCCTCGAGCAGCGCGTTCTCCTCCGCGTGGATGCACAGACACGTCGCGAGCGCCAACCCGGACCCTTCGCCCGAGTTGCACCGGCTGCAGCCTCCCTCGCCGCAATTTTGGAGCCCCCGCGGGGTGCCGTTGTAGCCCGTCGACACCACGCGGCGGTCGCGCACCACGACGGCGCCGACCCGCCGCTTCATGCAGTTGGACCGCTGCGCGGCGAGGCTGGCGAGCGACATGAAATACGAGTCCCAGCTGGGACGGAGGCGGTCCGGGTTGAGCAGGTCCAGCGTGCCGAGCGTCGCGTACAGGTGGGCTAGCGACGAGGAGGTGTTGAGAAGGCGCACGCTGGCGCGGGAGATGAGCGGGTGGATGCCCTGGCGGGGGTCGTAGAGGTGGGTGTCGGAGAGGTGGGCGAAGGCTTCGAGGGTTGTTACAGGGGTTGGCGGGGTGGGTGTGTTGGCTGGTGTGGTGATTTCGGTAGTAGTAGTGGATGAGGAAGAGGAGATGGGTTGGCTCGTGGCAGTGGCGGCCGCCGCAGCACGGGCTTGATAGCGCCGCCAACGGACGGTTAGGGGGGCGTCGACGCTGATGAGCAGGAAGAACGGCCGCCGAGAGTACATGTCAAGAACATCCTCGGACGGGATGTCGGTGGTGACCCAGCGGTCACGCCAATGCTTGGTCACAAAGTCGAGGAGAGCCTCCGGGGTAGAGAAGTGTCGGACCTTGGTGGCCCGGGTAGGATGGGAGGTGTCGGGCCCGTCACCCTTCATCAGGGCAGCCATACCGTCGACAACAGACTCGGTGGAAGCATCGTCGTTGGTGGCATTGGCCTCTGAGCGTAGATATAGTTGGGTGAAGCCATGGTGGTCAACCAAGTACCGGGCGATGGTGCGCTTGCCGGCACAGATGCCTGGAAATCAGTGTCAAAAGGAGGTTGAGATATGAGGGAAAGGGGTGTATTTACTGCCGCAGATGCCAATGAACATGTTTGAGGTGTTATCGGGATATCGGTAAACAATACGACCGTCAGGTTGTCTCAGGGGTTCTCCGTACCTGATCCTACATCCAAAGTTGGGTCGGGAAACGCGTCCTGCAACCAATTTACGCGACAAGACACGCCAAGACGGGAGCGGAAGCTTGGCCGGGAAGTGGGGAGGTGGTGTCTTGGCGACTCCCGTCGATGCGGGGATGGGAGCTTGGGGACCCCCTCTGCTGGCTGCCCCTCACCTTGGGCTCTGGAAGCTCCAACTCGGCGACTGTGAAGACGGGCTCATGCGGGCAGACTCGAAGGTGGCACAGCTGCCTGCTTCTATTACTCACCATCCGACGGCTAACCAGCCTAAGCAATAGATGCTCCGATATGGCTGGTCATTTCCGGCTATCATCCGAAAACACCTGACCAAACCTGCGCATGTGCTCAACGCTTCGGTCTCTGTCCTCTACATCTACCACCTTCTGAGCTCAACCTGTCAGACCAAAGGAGGCTCTTTTTTGTTCCTGGATACTACTTGCCCTCTTTGGTTTTGAGTCAAGATTATCGTCGAGTTGGACAAAGAAGCTGCACTTTAGACGGGTAACAAACATACACTCTCACCTCCCCGGCATCAAGTCTCGACTTTATTCCAGTGTCCAGGGTAAGGTTGTCTGAGCCTCCATAGACACACCTGAACATCGCAACGTCATCACGCTGCGGAAGCAGCAGCGGGTGCTGAAGCTTTCAGAAGTCTATAAATCCCCCTAGCCGCCTCACGTCACATTCACCTCAGTCACTTTCAAGAACCTACACATCCGAACCTCAACTCGGCTGGAAGCATCACACACTTGGGCCAACCCCGATTTCGTACCACCTGTAATCGCCAAGATGAGCTCCCTAAAGTTCGTACCGTTTTCATCCGAGATCGAACTGCCATTTTATGCTGCCTTGTTCGCATCAAAGTTGGACCATGACAAGCTCGATGATTCGGCGCGTCCCGTACTCGGCCTGTACGAGCCTCGACCGCAGGCGGACCCGGCCCAGGGCACCAGAATGCAGATTCATGCTGGTGCCCTCAGAAGCAACGAGTGAGTTGATCCGGTTTCACATCCCGAAATGCTGGCTGGGCTAACTCGCGCAGTGTCCCCGCTGGCATGGTCCGGGCCAAAGGTTACATCAAGAACTTCAATACTATCGAAGACTTCAAGAATGCGGACAAGTCTGCCATGCTCACGGACGCTGGCCGCGTGGTATGTTCTGTCTGTTCTGCATGTCCCTCCTGGTCCATACTAACATGACGGTTAGATATGGGAGGCTATCCAAGATGGCACAATCTACTCGGTGCCGTCACTCCTCTCCTCCTTCATTATCCTTTCATTTGCCGACCTCAAGAAGTACCAGTTTACCTACTGGTTTGGGTTTCCCGCCATCCATTCGGAGCCCCCGTGGGTACGGTCTGAGCCCATCGGACACTTGACCTCTGACGAGAGTACGGCCCTCGTCGAGGCCGTGGGCACCTGGCGATACACGGTCAGCACTGAAGGAGAACACGGCTTCTTCCTCGCCAAGAAGGTGCGCGAAAAGCCCGAAACTCCATCGCCGCTGCTCGAGGACGACCCGGTCGATATCGGGTACCAGTGGCAGATAGGGTCACTCCGCGAATTCGAGAGCGGGTTCTTTGACAACGTCTCCGAGGAGGATCGGTACGTGGCGTTTGTCGACCCTTCCAACTATCCCGAGCACCCATCGTGGCCGCTCCGCAACCTCCTGGTCCTCATCAGGCAGCGGTACCGCCTGAAGAAAGTTCAGATTCTCTGCTATCGCGACACCCAGCCTAGGAGGCACGAGGCTAGAAGCATCATCCTTCCGCTCGCAGTCGACGAATCATCCGGGGAGACAACGACTGAGGAAACTCCTGCCAAGATGCCTGGGGTTATTGGCTGGGAGAGGGATGACTCGGGAAAGTTGAGGGCACGCCGGGTCAACCTCGCCGAGTACATGGACCCCACGCGGCTGGCTGATCAAGCCGTTGATCTCAACTTGAAGTTGATGAAATGGCGGCTGGCTCCGAACCTCGATCTCGACATAATCAAGAACACCAAGTGCCTTCTCCTCGGCGCGGGTACTCTGGGCAGTTATGTATCACGGAACCTGATGGGCTGGGGTGTGCGCAAGATCACGTTTGTCGACTATGGCTCCATCTCTTTCTCCAACCCCGTGCGCCAGCCGCTGTTTCAGTTCAACGACTGTCTTGCTGGGGGGAAACCCAAGGCGCTCCGTGCCGCCGAGGCTCTCAAGGAAATCTATCCCGGCGTGGATGCTGAGGGACACGTTTTGACGGTCCCGATGTTGGGACATCCGGTTCTGGACGAAACCAAGACAAAGGCAGATTTCACCAAGCTGCAGGCCCTTATCGAGGACCACGACGCCATTTTCCTCTTGATGGACACGCGCGAGTCGCGCTGGCTGCCCACGGTGATGGGAAAGGCGGCGAACAAAATTGTCATGAACGCGGCCTTGGGTTTTGACACGTACGTGGTGATGCGGCATGGTGGATTGAAGGAGAATCCTAGCGAGGACGATATCGGGTGTTACTTTTGCAACGACGTCGTCGTTGCTGCTGATGTGAGCCGGCCCTTTCTCTCAATCCGACTAAGAGATGGAACTGACCACCCTTCCATAGTCTATGAAAGACCAAACCCTGGACCAGCAATGCACCGTCACGCGCCCGGGAGTCGCAGCCATCGCCTCAGCCCTCCTCGTCGAGCTGCTGACCAGCCTTCTCCAGCACCCGCAAAAACACAACGCACCAGCTCCCGTCCCTTCTCGTAGCAATAACAGCTCATCATCCTCGGGCCCTACCTTCACCCGCGACCCGGAGGACCACCCGCTGGGGATCGTCCCTCACCAAATCCGGGGCTTCTTGTCCACCTTCCAGAACATGGTCATCCACGGCCGTGCGTTCCCGCACTGCAGCGCTTGCAGCAAGCCGGTCATTGATGCGTACAGGCAGGAGGGGTGGGAGTTTGTCAAGAAAGCCCTCGCGGATCGGCAGTACGTGGCCGAGCTCAGCGGGTTGGCCGAGGTGCAGAGGAAGGCCGAGGCGGCGGCCGAGGAGGTAGAGTGGAGTGAGGATGAGGACGGAGAGGAGGAGGGGGAGGGAGTGTTGCTTTGATTGGGAAGATGGGGTTAAGGGAGAGTTTCAGAAATTGGGGACTTGGGTTAGCATCTCTGGCGATTACTTGGGGTGTTGGGTTGGAGTTCGACTGGGTTTCTATAGCAGTAGATGGATTTGCTTCTGGGCTATTGATTCAAGCCCTGCTTTGGTGATTCAGGTAAATAGATCAAACAGAATACTGTATGTACAGCAATGTGCCCATACACTTAAGCTTGTCTTTTCTGTTACGCTGTGAAGAATCCCGTGGTGATGTTAAGCGTTTGTTGTCCTGACGACCCGTAGCAGGAAAATAAAATAGGGCGGTGAAGCCCGGCAGAATTATTTATTTTCCAACCAAACCTCACCTTCCCTCCATCTCCGTTCAACTTCCACCAACTCAACCACCACAACCACCGGTACTACCATCATGGCCCAAGGCGCAGTGAAAAAGACACCAAAACCCGGCGCCCTCGTCGGCAAGGGCGGGAAAGCTTCCGGCAAACAACAAGCCAAGAAGAGCGGCGTCAGCAAGCCCAAAAAGACAAAATCCACCGCCGACAAGCTGCAGAAGAAGTTCACGGCAGGCCTTGTCGCCAAAACAGAAAAGATGCTCGGCGAGAGGGCGGGACATTTGGAGCTGATTGGGAAGGGCCGCAAGAAGGGCGAGAGCAAGGAGTTTAAGGGGGGAAGTCGGAAGTTTGGTTAAGCGCATCATTTCTGGCGGTTATGCCTCGGCGCATTTGGACAGCAACCTACCTTGGACTCATCATCATCGATTCGAGGGTGAAATATACCTATTTAGTTCGGCAACATCGTCCTCTCCAACAACATGTACAACAACTACTCCTCCGATTCCACGACGAAGATCTAGCTCAAAAACACCACACCGTCGACATCACGCTGGCGACCATCCTATCTATATAGTTTTCTTCTCTCGAATCCACCTCTCGGAAACCTCGTCCAGCACCTGCGCAATCGCCGCCGCATCCCTCTCCACATCCACCCGCCAACTCGCGACCGCCATCCTCGCCGCCTTTCTCCCCTCCCAGACTGTTCCGCTGACAAACATGTGCCCGTCGGCGTTGATGCGGTCCACGAGCGTTTCGTTAAGACCTGGATCGGCGGCGCGGAAGAGGACGATGATGAATGTTTGTCTCTCACTCTCACCGCCATCCTCACCATGATTGTCGTTGGAGGTATTATCGGGCGGGAGCCGGGGAAGCAGCTCGTAGTGAGGCGACGACCGGATGTACCTGGCGACGGCGCGCGCGAGACGGGCCATGCGCGACAGCATGGCGGCGATTCCCTCGCGGCCTTCGCTGAAGAGGACCGAGTAGGCGGGGAGGGCGCGGAAGCGGCGCGAGTTTTCGAGGTTGACGTTGAGGGGGCTGATGATGGCGTCGGAGTCCGGGTCGTGGTCGGAGGAGGGGTTGGAGGAGAGGTATGCGGCGTTGTGGTTGCCGAAGACTTGGGTTGCGATGGAGGAGTGGCGGCAGAGGAAGATACCTGAATCGTATGGCTGGGGGAGAGGTTAGAGGTGGATGTTGGAGGATGGTCATCTATATATATATGTGTGTGTGTCTGTACGTACCACGTTGAGGAGTTTGTGTCCGTCGGCGGCGATGCTGTCGGCGAGCTCCAGGCCTGCTGCGCTCGCGTGTAGTTCCAGGAACTCATCCGTCTTGGGCAACGCTCTTGCGAAGAGGCCGAATGCTGGCAATCTTTGTCAATATCATCACATCGTTCATCCAAAGCTTCTTCATTCTGGAACCAGAACGACCTCACCTCCGTCAACATGAATCCAACCCCCATATCTATCCACCAAACTCCTCAGCTTGGGCATATCCAACATCCCCGTAGCAAACCGTCCCGTATTCACCTCCCCAGCCCCAACCACTACGATATGCACCACCACCCCTCCCCCTTTCTCCTCTTCTGCCAACCCCATCCTCAACTCCTTTTCCACCTTATCCAAATCCATCCTCCACGGCATGCCCCTCTCCCCCATCCCCACGTCCCTCAAACTTGCCCTCCCCAACCCCACCACGCTCGCCGCCTTGCCGACGGAGGAATGCGGCATGGCCGACAGCACCCGGATCTCCCGGACCTCGGCGGCGCGGTACGCCGCCGCCAGGCCGAGCTGCGAGACGGACGCGGCGGGGTTGCGTCGCAGGAGCACGGCGTCCCGGGCGCAGGCGAGGCCGAGGATGTTGGAGGCCGTGGCGCCGGTGGTGAAGGTTCGGACTGGCCATGTGGTGGTGGTGTTGGTGGTACTGGTACTGCTGTTGCTCATGGAGAAGGAAGAAGAGCAGTCTAGGGAGAACAGGTCAACCAGCATCCCCAACGCGGCATGCTCGATGGCTGTGCTGGCCGAGTGCGTCCATCCCCTGGCATCGGCGTCCCGTCCCTGCAGAGGAAAATGCACCTGCACATTCTGGTCGAGAGCAGACACAAGGTTGTCGGCGGCCTCGGCCACGGGCAAGACGCCCCCCGTTACGAAGCCGAGATAGCGCGGGGAGAGGGACTGGAGGTTGAGCGCCGGAAGGATGTCGGCGAGCAGGTGGGCGTGGGTGGCGGCTGGACCCAGGGGGTGGAGGTAGTCGGGTTTGGAGCGGGAGGGGAGGGAGGCGAGGCAGGTGGTGATGGCTTCGGGAGAGGGGAGGATGGAGGGGTCGGAGAGGATGCGAGAGCCGATGGCTTGGCGGAGCTGGGTGTAGGAGGTGAGGAGGTATTGGGTGTCTTCGGATGGGTTGGAGGGCTGGGTGGTGGGGGGTTCAGGGGCTGACATGGTGTGGTGGTTGGTGTTCTGTTATCTTCTCGGGAACTGATGGGGATCAGATGCGATGGTTTGTCAAGTTCTGAGAAGTAACTGGAGATGGCAAGGACAAGAAGTCAACGAGCGGTTCATGTTTCAACCTCTACGCCAATTCCTTTCGAGCATGTTTTTAAACTCAGTCCAACAAATGTCTCACGGAGTACACTACAACGTGATGAGTAATACCAGCGCATAGTCATTCACATTGCGCCTTGGTAACCTTCTTCGGCGACCTGAAGTTGAAGGCCTCCCGATTTGTTCCTCCAAGGGCGCATTCCGCACCCTGTGGATAGAGAGGGACGACCCCAGGTGAAGATGTTACGCTATGTATCAGGTACCAGGCAGGGCAACGTCATTTTCACTTGACTGCTGTGTAACCCCAGACTCTGCCGAAGCGATCAGCCCATATGAGAAAAACGTTTTGTGACACGGCCAATGGTAGCTTGTGTTTGCAACATTCATTTTCTTTTTTCCCACTTACTTCACTTTGTTAAGAAAAAAAGACCCGAGTCAAAGCTCCATGAAGCCAGGACGTGGCGCTCGTCAAACCAGCGTTGAAGAGACACCCGAGTACGAAGCAAACTCTCGAATCCTGTCAAACAACAAACACCTTCTTTTATGTGCCTAGTGTACATAGGTAGAGTCTGTACCTGATCCATGGATCCCTGAGCCGTCGGAAACGGACCTTCCCGACTTCCCGACTTCCCGCTATGGGTCGCTTGAACAAACCTTGAACCAAGTGGAGCGATGAGATCAACGGATTGCCCTTCGGATGTGGGAAACCAAACAAAACAACCACCCCTTTTTGGCATCCCCCCGGACTGCGGAACCATTCCCACGGGACCGAAGTTGTGCATCCCTCCGAGTCCCGTCGCATTTCTGTTTTTGTGTTATTTTCCGCTGCCTTCTGCGGCCTCAACCACATGATTCTCGAGAGCTAAAGCCGAAATTATCTGGCCATTCGCCGCCACAGAAACTTCACTGGGCTCTCTGAGTTGCCGATCCTCATCTCTTCCCCGGAAAATGCAAGACTGGTGAAACGGCCGGTCAATGGGAGAAGGGAAAAGTGAGCTGATGGGAATTTCGATTCCCTTCTATTTTCCCCAGTCTCCTCCCTCCGCCGCTCGTCGGGCATCATGGAGAACCCCATCACCACCATCCCCCGCTTCAAGACCGTTCGCTTGGGCCGCTTGAGCAGAAAAGAAAAGCCGGAACGGGGGACGCTGAAGGAAGTGAACGCCGGCTTGGGGAAGCTAACCTCTTCTTGAGCGCCGGTCGACATTGGCACCAAACCCCGACCATTCGCGGCACAAGCCTGCTGCTTGGCATGCTGCCGCGGCGAACAAACTCCCGCGGCTCCACGACCCTGGGCCCCGTCCAGGCGACCCCCAGGGCTGGCCGACCCGAGTTGCCGGGAACATCGAACCACGTCCATCTCGGTCTCGCGTCTTGGCCTGCCGCCGCAGCTTCACGTGTCTTCATCCCTTTTCCACTTGACGCATGTGCTGCCGGCCGTCAGGCACTGCATTCCACAGAGCATCATGATGTCCCCCTCCATTTCCTGTTCCTCTTCACTTGCTTTGCCCCCCTGCTGTCGGGCCGTACGTAATGCAGACTGTTCCGGATGGGCCTTTTCCCCCCTCCAAAGAGCCCGACCAAGCCAAGCGAGGATAAGCAATCCCTTTCCCATCCAGCCCGCCCCCAGCTAAACCCAACCCCCACCCCCCCCCCCCCCGGCCTGTCGGGTCGTGGTCCCCACGTCACACAAACATCGCCAGGATGGCCATTGACCCAGATTGCCGGGTTCTGTGTTCCCCTCCCATCCGTTCTCCTGGGTCCGGTTCTTCAAGGGCTGACGCCACGGCGTTCGCCCCCCCTCTCTCCCGCCCCCGGACTGATTGCAAAAAGATATCAGACCGTTGTCGTCCCCCCTTTATCTGAGCGGCTTCCGCTCTCTTTGGATGTTCCGAGGTTTCATTTGCCATCGAGTATTTTTGTCCGTTTCCTCACGAGGCTCGCCGCTTGTCTGCATGTTTCACTTTGCGCATCGATCTTTGGGACATCTGGCTTCCGTGGACTTGGACATACCTTTTCAGCTCAAAGACATTCATTCGATCGGACGGTTCGATTGGTGACAAAATTCAACTTTCCGGCGTTTTACTTAGCTAGCCAGGAGGTCTCAAGCAGCCATGCCATTCGTCGCAGCGGGCCGGCCGCTGGAAGATTACCAATTCACCTTCGAGGCGTATCTCGACGAATCTCAACTGATAGAGCCTGATGTAAGTCTTTTACATCTTATTTCGGCCGTTTGGGTTGCCAACATCCCCCTGATCACACGTCTGAAACAATGTTTCAACGATCTTCTGGGGTGCATGACGTACAGTATGGACAACATTGATCGGCTGTACATATGTACCGTTCAAGGGAACATTTTCCAGGATTGAACCGTTACTAACATGGTCTCACCACAGTATGGCAACCATGATGTGTAGTATGTATCTGGCGTTCCCGATCGGGCCTCTGACAGTTTGATGCTAATTCACACTCAGCGACACCCAGTCGCTCAGCGAGAGCATCGCCAAGCATCACGAGGAGTTCGGGCGGACTTATCACTCCTACCGGGCGGGCTGTTCGTTTCCCTTGTCGCCTCGTTTCTTGCCTCCAACTATGCATGCTAACCCATCATCTAGCATACCATTTCCCCAACGACCGTCCCGAGAACGAGCGTATGGAACAGCAATATGAGCTCCTCAAGCTGGTGATGGACGGGCGGCTTCATTTCGCGCCGTTCTCCCGGACGAACCCGCCACGGAAAGTGCTTGACATCGCCACCGGCACAGGCACCTGGGCCATCGAGATGGGGGATCGATACCCCGAGGCGGAGATCATCGGGACGGATTTGAGCCCGATCCAACCTACCTTTGTGCCGCCGAATGTGAGGTTCTTTGTGGAGGATTCGGGAGATGATTGGTATGATGACCCCTTACCCCCTTCAGGCACTTGAGCAGAATGAACCAACCTTTCCTAGGGACTACCCGCCGGACTTCGACTTCATCCACACGCGCATGACCATCGGCTGCTGGTCCGACATGCGGCAGCAAATCATCAAGCGCGCCTTCGACCACCTCCGCCCCGGTGGATGGCTGGAATGCCAGGAGATGCCCGTCGGCATGGTGTGCGACGACGACTCGCTCGAGCAAGCCACGCGCGCAGGACACCCGTTTGTGCGCTGGGAGCAGGAATTCAACACGGTGTCGTCCCAGTTCGCGAATCGGCAGACCACGATCGGGCCCGAGTTGAAGCAGTGGATGGAGGAGGCAGGGTTTGTGGATGTGAAGGAGGTGGTGTTTAAGATCCCCATTAATGGGTGGCCCAAGGATCCGAGGCTGAAGCATATTGGCATGCTATGGCAGAAGAATTTGCTCGAGGGGATGAGCGGGTTTAGTTTGGGTTTGTTTCATCGGTTTTTGGGGAAGAGCGTGGAGGAGATTGAGGTAAGTTTTTTTTCTCCCTCAGAGAGCTAAACACAAGCTAACGTTGACGTCTACAGCTCGCGCTGGTTGACGTGCGCAAGAGCATGTTTGACCGCAACTTGCACGCCTATCACCGGTTTTATGTCGTCATGGGTCGTAAGCCATGAAAACGGATTGGGATGATGGATGGGAGAAAAACCGGAATTGCATCGTGATACCCATCTTGGATAGGTGTTGGGGTTGATGAAAGGGGCGACAGTCAATGCATTATATCCATCCGGCGTTGGGGTAGAGGCGACAGGAGCATCATTGCATGTCTTTCATTCCACACTAGGGGTCATTGCAGTAACTACGTACCTTATCCAAGACTTACTTACTGGCCAACTCAAAATGACATAACTACTCCTTGGTCCCAAAGATCACGGACTCATAGAAGCCCGCATCAATTCTCCTGACAGGGACCCAGGTCATGGTCAAGTTCCGGCGTACCTCGCGCTCCATGTCCTGCAACACCCTGGTAGTCATGACATCGAGAATATGGAGCAACAGCTCGTTGGGAAAAGGGGACAAGCTTCGGTTCTCCCGACGGCGACGAGACGCGGACTCTGGCGTTCCTGACCATGCGTATGTACCTAGTCAGCCGTCACACTCATGACGAGGTTGTACCTATGGTGAGCCCATGAAGGCAGCATACAAGCCCTTGTGCAGCCATATCTCGAGTTGATGTCGCACCTGGGCAACGCGAAGATGGTCGTGCAACTGCTCTTGGAAGTCGAGAGTGCTGCTGGCGGTTTTTTGTAGTCGCCGTGTAGCGCGGGGATGGTTCTTGCTGGCTAGACAGAGCCAAGATGTCAATCCCAGGTTGATGGTGAGCGACTAGGAGTACCCTGAAGGTTGCTCCTAAGATGAGAGAAACTGACCATGCTTCACCAGATCGGCCACTACCTGGTCGAGGTAGGCCTTGACATCCTGGATGCTGCGGTGGATACGCATTCTTACACAGGCCCAGACTTCGACGTTGGTCGGCGCCTGGACGATGTCTTCGAGCTCGTCTTTGGCTGGGGGGTTGGGTGGGTTCTTGGTTTGCTCCGCCATCTTGAGAGGGGAGAGGAGAATAATACAAGGCGGAGATGAGGAGCACGTCGGAGACGTGGATAGACAAGACAGTTGGGGTTGGGATGGATTTCTTGGGTTCTGTGTTTATACCTCAAGGACCTCGAGTTTCTGTTGTGCAAGTCACCTCATGTACGGAATACACTAGTGGCTCAGCATCATTGTTCATGTTCATCCTCAAACAGCATCCCCATCCCTCGCACTGGAGTACACGCGTAACTGCTCCGTCCTCGCGGCTCCTTGCTCCTCGACCAGACATGGACTCTTCCCACGCGGGTGGCATGCACCTCGGAGTCCCACTCACTCAAGGTTCCATTTTTGACGTCTGGGCATCTAGAGCAGCGGAGCCTGGACCGGTGACTTGCAGGTTATGGAGACAAGAAAAGGATAGAATTGCGTGACTGGAGGATGGTTGTGACACAAGCATCTCTCTTGAAACCGCATCTCTCAAGGTTCCCGAGTTGTTTCTGCATATAGAATTATCCAGAAACGTGGAACGAGCGAAATGCCAAAGTCAAGTTCCCGGGTTTGTTCTCGTGCTCGGTCATGATGATGCAGATGGAACACAAAAGGGAAGCTGCCCGGAAAACTGGATTTTGGCACCCGGACCTGTGGACGGACTCCTCCCCCCCTGGGCCAAGCATTTCCACCCCTGAAACCCCGTCCCTTCCAGTGGGGTCCGGTCGCGTGGAGTTGGCCTGTGCCACTGGAACCCCCGGCCCCGACGCCCCAAACCTCCGATTCCAGCTCACACAAAGAATCAAAGTCCCAACTCCTGCGAGCGTGCTCCCCGTCCCGTCTCGTCGTTCTCTGGCCATCCCGTCGACGCGATCCATCACCAGGACGGCCCGCCCCAAGTCCCGAAGCGACCGACGCGCCAGCCCATCATGTCGTCCGCTCTCAGCAAGCGCCAGCAGGCGCGCAACGAAAAGGCCCTACAGGATCTCGTCAACAATGTCCCGGGCAACAATGTTTGCGCCGACTGCCAGGCCCCGAATCCTAGTATGTTTGGCACCTTTTCGCTCTGTCTGTTTGTTTGTGTCCTGTGAAGAAGCATCGCGGGTGCTGACCATCGATACTACACCAGGCTGGGCATCATGGAGCGTACGTCTTCTCCTCCATACCAATCCGCTCCCTCGAGTTCCTCCTCGATCCTGCACCAGAAAAACAATGGCCGTGTTCCCTCGATCTAACCCGAAGTTCGCAGTTGGGCATCTTCCTGTGCATGCGATGCGCCACTATCCACCGCAAATTGGGCACCCATGTGTCCAAGGTGAAGTCGCTGACCATGGATAGCTGGACCAACGAGCAAGTCGATGTATGTACATCTCCAGACCCAGCTCCCCCGGGGATGCGCCTCTCGCTGACGCCCCTATGATCTGCAGAACATGCGCAAGGTCGGAAACATCGTCTCCAACAAGCTGTACAATCCCGACAACAAGAAACCGCCGGTCCCCGTTGACGCCGATGAAGTAGACAGCGCCATGGAGCGCTTCATACGCCAAAAGTATGTTGCACGCGCCCTCTCCTCCAGTAAGCGCCGACCTGGATCGGGGGGTTCCGACGACAACCCGCCTCCTCTCCCTCCCAAAACTGGAGGTTTTTTCGGTCTCCGCTCCGCCTCGTCCATTTTCCCGCTTGGTTCCAAAAAGAAAGAGAGCGGCCATGAGCCGAAAAGCCCTCGAGACCTGCCGCCCGACCCGCCCCTGCGGAATAAGTCGTCAGGGGTGTTTGGTGCGAGCATCGAGTCCGATCAGACACAACCCGATGAAAAGACCCGAAAGCTGGCCAAACTTCGCGACATGGGCTTCTTGGACGAGAAGCGGAACGAGACCGTGTTGAAGGGGGTGAATTGGAATCTTGAGAGGGCTATCGAGACGCTCATCCGACTTGGAGAAGGCACTCAGAGGTCATCTTCGCTTTCTGGGGTTGCTAGGTCACAGACCATGCCTGTGACTCGGAGCTTGACCCCAAGCACGAATAACGAGTCTTCGAAGCGTCCCATCAGCCCGGCGAGCACGAATCCCTTCGATATGCTCGACATGCCACAGCCACCACAGCCCCTGTCCTCGCAGTCCACAGGAACATTGCAGAACAAGAATCCATATGCGTCAACAAACCCGTTCGGACCGCCACAACAGGCAACGCCTGCAGCATTGGAACTCGCCTTCCAGAACATGACGCTGGCGCCAGCCTCGCAGCCCCTGTTCCCGCACCATACGGGCGGTTTGGCGCAGCAACCGACCAGCTCAGTGTTCCAGAACCCGTTGACGGGACCTTTGACGGCGCCTCTGCCGCAGGCCACGCAAAGCTTTGGGACGCAGGGCTACTCCGGCATGACAGCAACTGGGCCAATATACGCTCAGCCAACAGGACAATCCGTGGCCAGCTATAACCCCTTCTTCCCAGCACAGACGCAAACGCAGCAGGTACAGCAGCAACCACAACCGCAGACGCCGCTGTCCGTCAACACCGCCACGTTCGGTGGCGCTGTCAACACCAACCCCTTCACGCGGTCGCCAACGAGAATGCAACAATCGCCAACTCTCACGCAGATCCCCGAACAAACCCAGCAGCAGACCTTCTACACTCAGCCTCTCCAACCGGCTCTTACCGGCCCGGCGACCACGAACCCCTTCTTCAACCAAATGGCCACCGCCCAAGCTCAGGCACAACAGATGTTCCCAGGACAACAAGCCGCCGCGATGCAAATGCCGCAACCGACAGGGCTCATGCCTCAAATGACGGGTTATCCATTACAGCAGCAGCAGCCACAGAGGCCTGATAAAAACGCAATCCTGGCGCTGTATAATTACCCGGCGCCGCCAAAACCGCAACTGCACAACCAGGATGGGACCGGGCAGCAGGGACAGACGCAGGGCTCGCTCTTCCCCCCACCTCAAGGCCAACAGCAACCACAACAGCAGCAGCAGCAGCAGCAGCAACAGCAGCCGCAACTCCACCAGCCCACACCTATCAGCCCGGGGAGTAAAAACCCGTTTGCTTCTGCTTCAGGCTCGGGGCCTTCGGCTGGTAGCGGAGGTGCTGGCGCAGCGGCGTCAGGGGGTGCACCGACGGTTGCTGACGTGGCGGCAAGGCATAATGTCAGCCGCGACAGTGTCATGGCGCTGGGCCTGGACTGGACGAATGGACGACATAGTCCGGATGCGTTTGCGGGGTTGAGCGCGAGGAACGCGAGGTAAACGCGATAGGAGAGGTTGCGGTTTGCAGATGGGTGGAGAGGGTGAATGTGGGAATAGGAAAGGGATGGGAAGGATGGGACGGCGGGATGGATCCTTGTGATGAGATAGATGGATGGAATTGGTTTGGCTTTTCGTGGTCTAGGATGGGGGATATTTGGGGCCTGGGGTATGTATTGAGGGAGCTTTTCGCTAAAGGGGCAGCGATGGGGAAAGGCATTTGGTTGCTTGGATGGATGGGATTGTTGTATATAGAGATACTATCATGGGTAGCAGTAGTATTGCTTTCCTGCCTTTTGTTCTGGACGCCTAGTTTGCTCGTATGTTAGGTTGTCCTGCGTGAGTCGAGATTGTGTATTTGTTAATTGCCTGATACCTAATATGACGCCAGGGTTTGCTGCTTGGGCATTTTGCGAGCTGGTGTTATTCGTCTTGATCCTGTTCTGAGTATTCTGCTGCTTCCGATGACACATCTCGATAACCCATTCAGGGGCTGCCGCTGAATTCAAGAGATGAAACCCCTCGTCTAATTCATCCTGGATTTGGAGTGAGCGCTCAAAAAACCCATGACATCAATTTATCCTTCCAGGGGTATCTCTGATCAAGTTCCTCACCCATTCATGTCTCGAGCCTCAAAAAAACAACCTGCGCATCTAGGTAGTCAGGCCCCGAGGTAGGTAAAGCAAATCATAAAAGAACCATACTCCAGACGCCCATCCAGCCCATTGCCCGCTCCAAAATCGCCTTCCACCAGAAACCGAACCCTCCATTGCCATGTTGAAAACAGGAGATTAAAAAAGGAAGCTCACACTTCAGCCCCTCAAAAACTCCCCAACAACATGCCCACCTTCCTCCTCTCCTCAACTTCTACATCCTCCACGGCGCCCCGCTCGGAAAACAAGCTCCCCGCGCTCGACGCCGATGCCGAGTCCCCACGAGAACCGGCGGTTTGTTGATCCGCTGCATCATCGCGGCCTCTCTTCTTCCCCTTTCGCGATGGTTCTGCCGCAATCCCTGAGGATGATGATGATTGTCGTTGTTGCTTCTCCTTCAGAACCGCCACCCTCCCTCCCACTCTCGCCAACAGCATGCGCATGCGCAGGAGTTCCTTCTCGATGGCCCCGTTGCGGGTGACGAGGTTTTCTTGGACTGATTGTAGTCCGTTGGTTTCATCGGCTCCACCACCAGCATCAGCATCAGTCATGGTCGCGTCCGCCCCCTGGCCCTGGCTGCCGGACGTGGGCGAGAATGGTTCCAGCAAGGCGCGCATCCGCCTTAACCTTGCCACGCGAAGAGCGGCCTGCTGTTTTTGCTGGGCGAGGTCGTGCAGGGCTGAGGAGAGGGTGGAGTATTGCTCCAGTAACGGGCTGGCTGTGGCATCTGGATCTGGGTCGTTCGACTCCCAAGTGGATGGAATGGTGGCGATCACGGCGGGGTTGGTCAGATCGGCGCCCAGGTTCAACGCCTCGAGCTCGTCATCGCCACCATCAGCATCAGCTTCTTCGTCGCCTTCGGCGGCGGCCACGGCGGCGTTCCAGTACAGCTGGTCGATTTGTTCGGCGACGTGACGCGTGGCTTGGGGCGGGTAGACGCGTCGGGCGTGTTGCTGAAGGCGGTGGTTGAGTTTGAAGAGGGCGTCGTGGACGGCTTTTTCGGGGAGGGGTGGGTTATCGGGGTCGTTGTTGTTGACATTATTGTTAAGCCAGGCTGGTGAAGGAGAGAGGGGCTGGGAGAGGAGCCGGGTTTGGTCGTTGAGGAAGGTTTGTTTGAGGGAGACGACAGTGGGTGGTGCCGGGGCCATGATGGTGTGTTATTCGTTATTTATCTGAAAAGGCCCCTGGCTTAGGTGAGATGAAATTGGATGTAAGTTGTGTTGATGAAGGTGAGTTGATGTCCGGTGTGAGCTTAAGTTGAGTACCGTATCTTACATGAAACGGCGTGTTTTACCGTAACCCGGTGTCATGCTGGCCGATGCCCCACAGCAGCTCTCCAATGGCCGAACCCTGAGGTCATTGATCGGCAGCAGGACCCCACTGTTCCGCAGCTCCACTGCATCACCATCGGTGCAAAGCCAAAAGCTCCAACTTCAAGAAATCAACGTCCACCACTGGCAGCCCGGTCGCCGAACTGCGCTCCTGCGACTGGCTCCAATCTCCAACATGCGCAGGTAGGCCGTTGCACGCACCCACACCCCCAATTGATTTCCATTCTCAACTGACCCCTCCCAGGATTGGCCACTAAACCTCTCTCCATCTCACACCATGCCGTCGCACTTGACGCGCAATGTGTACCTCGCTGGACTGCTGGCCAGCCATGGCCTGCGACTACGGCCATGTCCCGCCCTCTCCCGTCGATACCTCTCCATCCTGTCCTCTCGTCCACGCACTCGTCTCCGCCTGAACAACCATGTCCCCCTCCTGCCGCCGCTCGCCCGCCGCCCCTCCCGGCGAACCTTTTTCGGCATCTTCCAGAAGCCCCCGCGCATGATCAAGGAGGCCGAGATGGAGCCCGGATATGACGTCTTGCTCGCCTTCCGGAAAGTCCAGGTTGAAGAGGCCCGTCCGCCTCCAAGGGACGAGCTCCTCAAAGGCTGGCGCAGCTTTATCCAGCACAAGCGCAGAGACCACCTGCGCACTTTCAATTCGACTCAGGCCTTCCTCGCCCTGCTTTTGGTCCGCCACCTTATCACTCCAGACTCGGAGCAGGAGGGTGACGTAATAGACACGTATGACCTCAGCTTTGCTGATTTGCGCGCCGCTTTATGGGTCACCGCGACAAAACCCCCTCCTCGGGGCACGACAGAGTTTCACCTCGAGCTGGCCAAGTTGCTGTACGGCGAGATCGACCGCAGGATACAGCACATGCGTGAGCTTGGGTTCGAGGAGGACGTCATCCGGGAGGCGGTCGGCGCCAAGGAACCCACGGCCGACTTTGAATTGTTCCTCACTGCCTTGACCCAGTACGGCGGCGCGCTTGAGGCCGCGAAGCACGTGGCCGAGTTCCGAGAGACGGCGGTCAAGAATGAGCCGCGGCTGGTTCCGCGCCTGCGCGTATTCTGGACGCTCGTCCTGCGCGGGCTTGCCAAGGAGGGCCGTGAGAAGGAGCTTCTCGCCGAATGGGCCAAGGCTGAGGCGGCCAAGGTCGAGTACATGCCGCCCATCCACGAGATCATGGCCACCTTTTACATGAAGCGCGACCAGGTCGCCGAAGCCAAGAAGTGGTTTGAGAAGCCCGTCCACGCCGGGTGGCAACGCAGCCCTAAGGTGTACAAGGAGGCAGTGCGGTTCGCTATGCGCAACGGCGAGCAGCGCTGGCTGCAGCCCATTTTCGAGCAGCTCATCAACTCGAAGCCACAGAAGGAATGGTGGAACGTCATCCTCCAATGGGCCGTGCTGGTCATGGACAGGGGCGTCGAGGATATCAAGCAGCTGATGAACGTCATGATGCGTCAGACCGGGCCCGGCGGTAAGGAGGGTCCACGGCCCGATGCCTCCACCATTGACGCCCTCATCACGGCTGCCATGGAGAAGCAGAATCCTTATCTCGCCGAGCGCTTTGTGTCGCTCGGCGCCGAGCTCCAAATCCCTCCCCGCGCTTCCACCTACCTCTTGCAGATGGACTACCGCCTCGATGCCAAGGACTTTAGCGGAGCGCAGGCCATCTACGACAAGTTGCTGAGGGGTGAGGTGGCGATTCGACAAGACGAAGACCTACCCGTCATCAATAAGTATCTTCGCGCCCTTTGCTCCGTCCCAGAACCCGACCTGGGCCGGGTTGCCGACATCACGGCCGATCTTGAATCCCGGAACGCGACCCTGGAGCCCGAAACTGTTGTTTCACTCTGCATGGCCTTCCTGCGCAACGACAACCAGTACGACGTCATTGACACGCTGTCGGTGCACACCCTCTCCTACTCGCTCGAAGAGCGCGCCCAGGTCCGCCGCGCCTTCATCGACTACATCCTCGACCGCCGCAACGTCAGCACCGCCCGCGCTTGGGATGGCTACCAGCTGTTGCGGCAGTTCTTCCCCGAAACCACGCCTGACGAGCGCGTACGGCTCATGGACGGCTTCTTCGCCCGCCGCCGGCCTGACATGGCTTGCTACGTCTTTGGGCACATGCGCGCGCAGGAGAACCTGGGCCAGCGCCCCACCCCGGACATGTACGTCGCGTGCCTCGAGGGGCTGGGCCGCTACCCGGATGCCGAAGGTCTGCGCATGGTGCACAACATGCTCAAGATGGACACGACGGTGCAGCTGGACACGAGGCTGTACAACGCGCTGATGATGGCGTACGCGGCGAGCGAGGAGCCCGAGGTGGCGATCGAGTTTTGGCGCGAGATCACGCACTCGCAGGAGGGCCCGTCGTACAACAGTCTGGAGATTGTGTTTTGGGCATGCGAGCTAAAGCCGTACGGCGATCGCATCGCGAGGCAGATTTGGGAGAAGATGCAGAGGATGGATCTCGAGGTGCCGCCCGAGGTGTTTTGGGCGTACTGCGGCGCCATCGCGGGCAGCGGGCATTTGGAGGAGGTGATGAGGCTGATCCAGGGGATGGAAGGGAGCGTGGGGTACGGGCCGGGGTTGATGACGTGAGTGTTTTCTCCTCTGCCTTTTTGGTTATGATTGTTGTGTGCTGACAGAGATTTGGAATAGGCTTGGTGTCACGTACAATGCGCTGCCGGGAATCGAAAAGAAGGACCAGTTCGAGGCGTGGGCCCGCTCCGAGTATCCAGACATTTGGGCGCAGTTGGAGAAGAAGGGCCGTACCGAGACCATCATGGGCAGGAAGTTTAACATTGTCCGGGAAATGAAGGCATAAAGCGCTGCAGGTTGCGGTGTTAGCTAACATTGAGTTGGTTTTGGCAAAAAGGGAGAAGGTGGGGTATTCTGGTTTTGTACATGTACAAATATCAACATGAGATGAGGGAACGCAACGGCATATGTTCCGGTCAGCTTCGTGGGAGAATGTGTCAAGGATTTGAGGGGTAGGCGGACACTGGATCATGATACGATGAGGTAGGGAGGATGAACAGGGTGGATATGCCCCAAGAGTCGTTTGCGGTCATGTTATTGTACATACATACACAAAAAATATAGGTACATGGGATGGGGATTGGATACCACTGTCCGGTGATTCTAGACATTCATCAAGACCCGACCCGACTGCCCTCCCTGGCTCCTTTCCCCTCTACTCTGTATACATGGGTATGGGTATCAAACCCAGCCGTGCCGACCTGGGATGCAGTTCGATGCTTTGATGTCACTGTTTGTTTTCCTGCTCACCCACTCCTTACGTCCTCCCCGTCGTGGGCAGCATGGCCGCCGGGATATTGGCCTGATTGGCCTGCATCTTGAGAATCTCCGGGTGCTTATGCACGCTAGGATAAATGCCCAAACCAATGGCGCGGCGGATGGCCTTGGCCATCTTGCGCTGGTTGACAGGGCGCAGACCAGTCTCGGCGGAATGCTTGATCCGGCCCATGGGAGTGATGAACTCGGAGATGAGGGAGAAGTTCTATAACAAGAAAAGTCTCATGTCAACAAACAAACTCGGTTCCCCAGACGGACAGGCAGGCAGGCAGGGTGATGCTGGATCCAAAACAAACAAAAACCTACCTTGTAATTATCAATCGGGTTAAACCCCAGCAAATCCACGACATCCCCTTGCGCCTTGCCGTACTGCCTCCATTTCGACATGTGCTGGGGCTCCAGATCGCGCGGGGTGTACACGTCGCCCGGCTCGAACCGCCGGTTCATGTACCGCAGATAGGCCTCTGATGTCGCCGCTCGCTGCTGCGCCTCCACTTCCTGCCGGCCGAGGTTGGTGTACTGCTCCAACGCCCGGAACCGCAAGTCCTGGCGCGAGCCGGAGTCGAGACCGCTTCCGCTGCCACCCGCGCGCTGGAAGCCAGCAGAAACCATCTCGCGAAGGTCCTGGTTGGCCATACTGCCGAGGGATCCGGAGCGGAGGCTGCGCTGGGGCTTGCGGGTGGGCCCTGTGAAGGGGAGTCGCGATTGAGACGGGCTGCGTTGAGGTTGAGGTTGAGGGGTGGTAGTGTTGGCAGAAGAGGAGGGGTTGGTGGTAGTGCTGGATGATGGTGGTGGCGTGTTGGTGGTGTTGAGAGCTAGGTACGGTGAAGGTTAGTGATTTAGAACCAAACAAGTGGTATCAAGGCAACCTGGAAGCAATCAATTGGGAGCTTACAATCGGAGGAGACTGGCGCAGAGGTCGCGAAGGCCCTGGAGGCTGTTGTTGCTGGAGCTTGCCGGGGCACGGCGAGCCCAGATTGGATGCGGCGCGCGGCCGGGGAAAGCCAACGCCCGGACGACATAGCGAGAATGTTGTTCCTCTGTCCTCTCACACCTGGCGCCTCGGTGTTGGCGTGGAAAGGGTCGCGGGGTGTGAAGGTGGTGGGTTGTGCCTCGACTTGACGTTCTTCTCGTCCGTGAATTTTGGCCGAAGTTCTTCCCGCATCTGGTCTTGGCATTTGTGGGGTAGTTGCTGTGTATTGTATGGACACTCAAAGTGGGTCCTGTCCGTCACGGCCCCTGTCGGACCCATCAAAATTTCTGGTATCGATAAGCAAGCCATCTTCATCTTCATCCTCCAGCCAAACATCAACACAACTCACAATCACAATCAACACCGCCATCAACTCATCGACATCAACACTCATTCACGTCCCTCCCGACAAACTAGAGTTTTGCATCGCCGACTAATCAGGAACTGAGCTGCCGCCATGACTCGGAAACTCAAGTATCACGAACAGAAGCTGCTCAAGAAGTCGGTTCATGCTTCATCCTCATCTCTGAAAAAGAAAGAGACTAACTCATGATCAACAGGCATGACTTCATCACCTACAAGCAAGACAACGACCACCGCCATCATGATGTTGCCAGGCGGTACATGATCCAAAAGCCAGAAGATTACGTATGTCCTTCTTTTCGTCTTTGCAATCCAGAGTTCGTTGCTGACCCTTCACAGCACAAATACAACAGGTTATGTGGCGTAAGTTCATGCGCCAGGCAACTGCTTTGTAGCCCAACTGACGGTCAACAGTCTATTCGGCAATTAGCCCATCGCCTCAGCGTATGTTTTCTGTGAAGAGTAGCGCTAAGATTGACATGCGGCTAACCTCCCATAGCTTCTGCCCCCCGACAACGAGGTCAGGAGGAAACATGAGCAGCTGCTTCTGGACAAGCTCTATGATATGGGCATCCTTTCGGTCCGTAGTTGTTCCAACTACCATTGATGCTTTCCCTCATCCGCCTAACCTTGCCATAGACCAAGTCGAAGCTCTCGCAGGTGGAACACAACGTCACCGTGTCTGCCTTTGCCCGGAGGAGGTTGCCCGTTGTCATGACTCGGTGCGTTTCCAGACATTCACCGACAAGCCAATTCAAGACTGCTAACGTTGGGGCAGGTTGCGCATGGCCGAGACGGTGCAAGCCGCGACGAAGATGATCGAGCAAGGCCACGTTCGCGTCGGCGTCGAAGAGGTGCGCGATCCCGCCTTCCTCGTGACGAGGAACATGGAGGACTTTGTCACGTGGACCGTGGGCAGCAAGATCAAGCAGAATATCCTCAAGTACCGTGACAAGCTGGATGACTTCGAGCTGCTCTAATGAGCTGGGCTGTGTTGGGAGAGGCGTTGTTTGGGTTAGGAATGATTACGTACCTTAATCTAGGGGGAATAGTTGAATCCCACCTTCCTTCTGATAGCTTCGGTCCTTTCGGGTGCTCCTCGTCCATGTGCCTTCCCCAAGGATATGTCGAAGCCTGCTTGGCTATGGCTGGGTCCCTGGAATTCGGCGCGTGCCTGGCGGCAGTCCTAGCTTGAGATCCGTCAATCCTCAACACCCTAGCTAAGAGCAGGTTCATGTCTTCGAAGTTGCTACATTCAACAGACTCCCCTAAACTCTGTCCTGTTATCGACTCACTTTTGCAGTCTACTTGAATATCCCTTGGACTTGTTCAGTCTCTTTCGAGCCAGAGCCTAGAATTCAAAGATGTCAACCACTTCTCACCTCCCACGCATCGGCCCCGAGGCCGCCCCATCCATCATGCCAACACCACATCCAACCATCCCAGACCGCGTCTCTTCCGCGAAATGCTCCTCCTGGACTGACCTCCTCATCTCCCAACATTCGACAACCAGACCCACCACCATCCCCGGGCCCCCTAAAGCTCCCAAGCCTCCCAAGCATCCCAAGCCGCCCAAGATCCCCTCTAGAGTTCCCCGGCTCGGACCCGAGATTTCCGCCCCTAATGGCAACCTCACTCCTGAGCCAGATGTCAGCGACAAAAGCGGATACCAAACCGACGCTTCCTCTTCCTCAGACGAAGATTACACCAAGTACCTGGACGCCCTGCACAGGCTGGCGGGGGTTCATCTCCTCCCTCCCACTCGCCGACGTCTGCCCTTGGGCTCGGATCGATCGAAAGTGGTCTCCCCGAAAAGAAGTAGGAGGGTGTCTGCTCCGCCTGCAATCGCTTCCGATGGTGGCGCGGATTCCCCTTCTCCTATTGTGACCTTCGCGAACAACCCGAACGGGAATGACTTGAACTTGCCGGTGCAGACCGAGACCCATTCCGTCCCGCCGATGCCGACCATTCCGCCTCCTCCTCCTCCTCCTCCACCACCACCACCACCACCACAATTGCAGCGCGCCCCGCCTCTGAAGCACTCCGAGCTTTGGCTGAGAAACACCACCAACAAACCCCGATACACGCTCTTCCCTCCCACAACCGCCCCTCCTAATAGCACCACCATGACAGCTCAGGAAGTGGTATTCTCCTGCTGTGCTCCCAACGACGCATGCCCCAGGAAGTTAGTCGACGTCACGCCGCTTGTATCAGCCCCAGTCGCGAGCGGGCTCGGCACCACATCTGCCAGGGCAAGGACGACGAAGTGGAAGAGGAGGCAGCGCAAGCTGGAGGAGAGGGAGAGGAGGAAGGTAGAGAAGGCGGTGGCGAAGGAGAGGGGCAGAAAGAGGAGGACCATGTTGTTGAACAACAGGAAAAAGAGGAGAGGTGGTGGTGGGATGGGGTGCTTGCAGCTGTGGTGATGCATGCCTACCTAGTTTCTCTCCCTACCTACACAATCCCACAGTCCTACCAACATCCGCATACTTAGCTGGATCCTACATGGGCCCTGCATATTGGAGGATGAATGGATCTTCTCCTTTCGTAGAGAGTCGCCGAATGGTTTACATGCTGGAAGACGCGCACAGTGTTCGATACGATACCGAGTTCCCTTGACATCTTTGGGATGGCATGAATAGGGAGGGTTGACAGTGGGCCTGGTACTTGTATAGTCTCATTACAAGCTTGCCTGAAAACCTAGAAACCTTGTCCGCTCTAACGAATAAGTTCATTGACACGGATCGATCTACCTGGTCTAAGTAGACAAGTCAGGAGTAGCAAGCAACGCTTGAACCCTTCACAACCAGTCGCTCAGAGTCTAAACCAGACCTTGCGGAACGGACCTTGAGGATGCCAAACAGTATTCATTGCTAATCTTCCTCCGTCGACAGAAATAACAGCTCATGACTTCATCTGCCACTGCTGTTTTGACTCAGCCAAACATCTACCGAGGTTACCAGTTGTCGCTAAAACTGAAAGAGACTCGCTCCGTGGCACTGCTCACTCGGTCCATACCCTGAACCCCAGCCACTGACGTAACATACACACGTCTTTGCCAGCTCAAAACTCGGTTTCGCTGATTAGACATATCACAACATCTCAGAGACGGAGGTGATCGACAGAACATCCAACGCAACCAAACACAACTGTCCGCCTCCTCTACACTCAGTGCTATTTTACAACAAGTTCATTACGACTCAGTTGTCGGGTTTGTACAAGGCCCAGACGGCCTAGCTGGTGTCTGACCTCCCGGCATCGGGGTTTGGCCAGCCGACTCAGTCGGTGTTTCGCCCGGCCACGCGGGTGTTTGAGCCGTCGATTCTGGAGGGACGTGGCTCGATGACGCTGCCGGACTTTCTCCAGGCCACATAGGAGTCTGAACCGCAGATAAATGCGGATGCTGAGGAGGACGAGGGGTCGCATGACCCATCTCTCCAGCGCTCGTACCGGCACCTGGTTGAGGAACTTCAGGAGTCGGTGCCCACAACAAACCTGACTGCGATGACTGTGTCCGAGCAGGACGTGGCGTGGCGTCATCATCGCCCCGTGCTGGGGTCGTCCCCTGGGTGCTAAGACCGCCACCACCGCCGCCGCCGGGCTGCGGTGTTCCCTGGATTGGCGTCCACTGCGCCGGTGTGTCCGTCGCCCGGAGTCCCGTCGTCGTGTAGCCGTAGAGCGGACCATACGTTTGCATCGGAGTTGGCTGATGGGGCGTCCGATGTGGTGTCCCGAGCGGGTGTAGTCCGTAAGCTGTGCGCGGAGTTGGCATTTCGGAGAGACTTGGTATACGTATCGGAGGGGGGCCTGGGGACGGGTCCTGGCCTCGTGATGGAGGGCTGGTCGCCTCGGTCTTAGTATCGGGTCCTGCCAGTGAGATTTCTGTTGTTTGCTTCGTTTCTGGCGTTGTGTCATACTCTTCCTCCTCCACTGCTTTGCCTTTGCCCTTGTCTTTCTTCTCCTCTTCACTTACCTCTTCTTCTTCCGCCCCAAATACTTGCTGCAGCTGGGCCAGCTCCAATGAAAGCGCTCCGGTCACAACCCCCGTTGCCGGCGTCGGCTCTGGTTCGTGTCGTCCCGGCCCATCCTCATCTTGCCCTTCAGGGGAGCTGGCCACCTGGGACGGCTCTCGAGATTGCCCGGTTGCACCGTTTCCATGAAAATCTACCAACGTTGACGGACTTGGACCCAGCGAGCTCCCTCCTCCAGGGCCGCTGCCAAAGGTGGCCTGAGATGTGCTCTCTCCGGGTCCAGCACTCGGCCTCTCACCTGAGGATGCGCCGGCAGCTTGAGTCATATCTCCCGCTAATCCAGCGCTTGGGGTTACTCTCGTAGATGGGCCACCCCCGGTAGGAGTCCTTGCAGTATCCCAATCCCTAGGGTTATTGCCAGAGGTCGGTGTCCCTGAACTCAAACCTGTGCCCGGTCTGGACACGGGACCTGAACTTGGCCCGAGACCAGGTCCGGCACCCGATCTCGACCCTGAAGCGTGAGCAATGAATGATATAGAAGGTGATTCCAGCGATTGTCTAGCCGTCACAAAAGAGTCAGGTGAGATCCCCCTCTCCTGACCAGTGTCGCTCCTGAGCCGGGTGAGCATCGCCGATAACGGCCCCGTCACTGATGCCGGTTTGTGAGTCGCCGGGTCCTGTATCGACAATCCGAGGGCTGGAGTTGGCGACGTCGACCCAGGAGCAACATCTGCAGTTATCGGGCTGGTAACAGCCCTGGCAACGGTGGCGGACGTCGGATGCCAACTTGGAAACGACCTAGGTGACTGGAGAGATGGCGACGTTGCCACCGTCGATGACGGTCGTGGTGGAGCTGCGGGCGTGGATCCCCTAGTCCGTCTCGTCGGCGGTTGTAGGATTGAATCCATGAAGTTCGATAGTTCATCAATATCGATTCCTTCTGACGTGTCTACAGGTTGGGTAGGGGGAGCAGGAGGCAAAACAGGCGAAGGACGCGGCGTTGAGGATACCGAGCGAATCCTCCTGGAGGCTGAATGAGTGGGGGCAGTGACGCCGAAGACTGGGGAAAGACGTGTTGAGGCTGCTGGGCGAGTGGGATATGGGGAGAATCGAAGGCCTGACGTTGGAGTGACTGATCTTGGACGTCGCTCTGCTGCTCGTGGCGGAATGGGTGGCACCGGCAGGTTTGGCGGGGGCGTAGGAGGAGCGGATGCCACCTCTATGGTATTGGCGCTCCCTCCGTGCGGGAGATTTCCATGCAATGGTGTTGACTCTCGAGTCGCACGTCTTCTCCTGAACGAAGCTGGTCCGGCAAGCGTGGAAACGGGGTGTTCAGGTGCCATTGATGCCAGCTGTGGTGGTGGTTGTGATGAGGGACCGGCAAGACCCTCTACAGGGTGGAAAGATTGACGTCCATGGCCAGCCGCAACGGTCGCTTGCTGTGAGATCCTGTGTTCTGCTCGCGGTGGGAGTTTTTGTCCAACACTTGTTGAGCAACTGCTGGCGCCTGGCTCCAAGGGGGACGGAAACTCGTCGTAACCGGAATCGGGCGGTTGGTGTTGTTTATGCTGTTTGTCCAAGAAAGTGTTGCTTGTAGAAAAAGAAGAGGTTTCAAGCGCTCCAGGTCTAGTGAAGCTGACTGGTATTTGGGGTTGATGCGGTTGAGGTTGTGCCAATGAGGAACCGACGTGTGAGGAAGAGGAGACATCATTACTCCCTGACCCAGGTGGATGAACCAAAGGACTGTGGCTGACGGGAGGAGGGTTAGCTCCATGTCTGGCGGGTGATGAGATACTGCGTCCTCGGCTCTGTGAATGTGACGGAATATCGTGCGAGGTGCTTGTGCTGGCCTCCGCAACCACCTCGGAGTCATGGGCCTGAGAGGGCTGTTCTTGGACAGGTTGTTCCCAGACAGGCTGCTCTTGTATAAGTTGCTCCTGGGAAATCTCTGTTTGGGCAGCAGGGTTTTCACTCCCCACCACAGTGCTGGGTTCGGTGAGAGCAGGGCCAGAGAGGCGTTGCCCAGTGGATGGCACTTGAGGATATGGGTTCATCCCGGGGTATCTCTGGGCTCTTGGTGTTTCCAAAGCAGAGCCTCCTTGTTGACCATCGCCCTGCTGGGGAGCTGTGTAATTGGGTCCGGGAGGGTTCTGAGGATTGATACCTTGGCTTTGTTGAGGTAGGGGTTGTCGGGAGGCCCCAGCAGGTGATGAGACTTTATCCGGCTGACTCCTAAAGACAGACCGAATCCAGTCGATACATGATGGGAAACAGGACAGACACGTAAGACCAGAGTGCTCTGCCCGTCTCCCACGAGATGCGGCTTCTTCCGGAACTGCTGCTCCTGCGGGCTCTAAAGCTCCGGCTTCTTGTGGCTCAGGGTGCTCATCTGCCGCTGGTCTTGGCGCCAACGGAATCCCGTGAGACTGCCCTGGAGGTTCTTGTGCCGGTTGAGCCGCTGGTGGCTGGATCAGAGCAGGCTGAGCTTCGACGATCGTTAGTGTACATGAGCTACCATGACCGAATTGAGTACTTTGAGACGGGTGTAGGGATTCCTGGGTTTCTTGGGCTGACGTGGACGGAAAGCGGTCTGGTTGACCCGGAAGGCAAGGGACGAGTGATTCATGATGTTGTGAATTGTCTCCCACTTGCTGTACAGCCAACATGGGAGGGTTCTGGGAAGTGCTGGTAGGCGTCCCCTGCCGAGGAGCTGACGAGGGTGTGTTTGAAGAATCCGCCCCAGCCACGGTCCCTGTGGTTTGGTTGTGTGCTACGCCGTCAGTTGACTGAGGATCCATAGGCAATTGATGTTCTGATGAAGGCGGGGCATCGTCGTTCATTTCGAATGTAATCCTCTTCTAGGACGACAGCTTGCCGACTCTACACAATGTGATGCATACCAGAGGCGGGAGCCGAGGACAGCGGTACAGTTCTTCAATGTGACTGATCGTTGGAAATGCTCAAGAAACGAGGCAATATAGGACACAATAAGAGTGCTGATGCGACGTTCTGGTCAGTGAGAGTTTCTTCGTGAATCAAGACCAAGAGAAAGCCGGCGAATAGAGAGGTTTCGACAGCCTCCAGCTTCTTTCAACAGAAATTGCGTAGGAAAGGGCAGGAGTTGTTTGCCATTTCTTCTTCATATGATAACCAAACAAACCACCTCTTGGAGAGAAAGCTCAACCAAGCATCATCGAACTGCAACGTGCGAGAAGCATCAGCCGTGACTATACTGTTCCTGTTTCTAGACTCTTGAACACCACACTCAGGAACCGGTATGACACTCAGACAAGACACTCATTCCAATGAGAGAAGTGTGTTGGGAACAGTTGAGATCCTCCAAAGCAATCATCAGGAGTTGAGGATGAGATGCCCCCCCTTTCCAGTAAACAAACTGCCAGATTCGGCATCTCGGACTCAACCCACGAGCACCTCAGGTACCACATAATACAGCGTTTCCTTTTATTTTTTTTAAAAAAATAGAAGAAAAGAAGAAGGAATGAGAGAACCTCCAGTCCAATGTGTGGTCTCTCCCGCGTCCAGATGAAAATGAGAAACCCCAAGTATGAGGTGCCGTCTTCTCTCTTTCACCTTCACCTCCAGTTCCCCTGTCCTTTCCTCTTGATCTTGGCGCCAAGCCGTCCTTCGATCCCACTTTGAAATGGCGCCGTCATGATTGGCCAATGCACCTGAAAATCCTACAAGTGGATCTCCCCGCAAAGACCCGAGGTCGTGGGCCGATTCTGATGAATGTGAAAGGCGCAGGCTGTTGTTGGTCTCGGCGTCTCCCGAGGCTGTCAAAAGTCTCCTCGGACCCAAAATTCCAGCGGCAAACTTCCTCGGAGACACCTTGCATTGACCTCGACGGCTCGGGGTGCTTGCTGATTCCCGAGTACAGGTGTGTTACATTGCTCCGTTTCCCGGCGCCGTCACTCCCGGGAAAATCTAAACAGTCAGCACGTCGCACCCGTAGCGCAACACCCACTTTGTCCGTAAAGAACGTCGCAATCTGCTCGGCTCGTCTTCGTCCGGCCGGCCCGCACTTTTATATATCTAAACAAATAGCCACCGTCGCCTCGCCCCGGCCCTCCGACGACTTCCCTCCTGCACCCGCTGCCCCCCTCTCTCCAACCAACCCGCCGTCATAATGTCTTTCTCGAGTCTCGTCCAGGATCTGGCGCTCCGTGACCCGGACGCCCCTCGGAGGCGCGGTGAAGCCTCCATGTCCACCATCGACGACCGCGCTTCCCAGTTCTCGGTCGCCAAATCGTACGCGAGCACCGCCGCCACCAGCGTCAGCATCGCGGGCGACATTGGGAGCCAACTCCATGCCGGCTACTGCCATCCGCTGGCGAGGACGTGGCAGGCCGAGCGCCAGTTGACAAAGGCAAGCCACAGCTGCAACTCACTCGCATGCTTCCGGTAGCCCCGCTAACACCTTCTTACTGAACAGTCTATGCTCATCTACCCCCTTTTCGTCTCAGATCTGGACGATGAGGAGGTGCCGATCCCTTCGCTCCCCAACCAGTGCCGGCGGGGCATCAACCGCTTGGTCCCCTTCCTCGAGCCGCTCGTCCGCAAGGGTCTTCGCTCCGTCATCCTCTTCGGCGTGCCCATGCTCCCCAACACCAAGGATGCCCTGGGCTCCTCTGCCGACGACCCGAACGGCCCTGTGATCCGCAGCATCCGCCTGCTCCGGCAGCGCTTCCCGCAGCTCTACATCGTGGCCGACGTTTGCCTCTGCGAGTACACCTCCCACGGACACTGCGGTATCCTCCGCGAGGACGGCTCGCTCAACAACCAGCTCTCGGTCGACCGCATCTCCGACGTCGCCGTCGCCTACGCTCGCGCGGGAGCCCACTGCGTCGCCCCGTCGGACATGAACGACGGCCGCATCCGCGCCATCAAGCTCAAGCTGATCGAAGCCGGCATCGTGCACGCCGTCACTCTCATGTCCTATGCTGCCAAGTTTTCCGGCTGCCTGTACGGCCCCTTCCGCGACGCTGCGGGGTCGGCCCCTAGCTTTGGCGACCGCCGCTGCTACCAGCTTCCGCCCGGCGGGCGCGGGCTTGCGCGCCGCGCGATCCTGCGCGACATCCACGAGGGCGCCGATATCATCATGGTCAAGCCGGCCGGGCAGTATCTCGACATTATTGCGGATGCCAAGGAACTGGGCCGGGATTTGCCCATCGCGGCGTACCAGGTCAGCGGCGAGTTCGCCATGATCCATGCCGCGGCCAAGGCGGGGGTGTTTGACCTCAAGACGATGGCGTTTGAGAGCACTGAGAGCATTCTGCGGGCCGGTGCCACCATCATCATCAGCTATTTCGTG
This sequence comes from Mycothermus thermophilus, assembly GCF_041956435.1. Taxonomy (NCBI): domain Eukaryota; kingdom Fungi; phylum Ascomycota; class Sordariomycetes; order Sordariales; family Chaetomiaceae; genus Mycothermus; species Mycothermus thermophilus. Next base: position 1,315,340 of record NW_027191433.1, on the reverse strand, counting down.
CCCGAGTTCCTGGATTGGTTGGATAGCTGAACGAAGCAAGGGTCTAACATAGCGGAATATAGCAGGGCGTATGGTGTTTGGGGCGTTCTGGGAGCGGGCGAGAGTTTTGCGTGTTGGGCAAATTGGTAATTATGGGTTTTGCAGTCTGGAAAGAGGGAAGGATTATTTGGCATGTGCACCGTTGAAAAAAAGCATAGAAGTGTGGGCTTGGTGTCAGCATACGTATATACTGTGTCAAACTTTGGGTCTCTCCTCCAGGCATTGGTCATGGTGGCACACTAGAGGTGGTCTTTGTTCAACGCTGTTTATTGCTCGAACATGCGGACCTACGGGGGTTGGCAGTGAGGGCGGAATGGATGGCCATATTGCAACGGGGCAGTGATGGACTACATGCAGAGGCGAGGGAGATGTAGATTCTTTCGTAGACCAACTGTCGGCACCGCGCCAAGATGTAGAAGAGAACTTGCTCATCAGCGATCAGAATAGTAGACCAGCGCTGTTCATGCTCAAATATATGCTCTCCCATTGCCAGCAAGTAATCTCGTCAAACCAAGATTTTGGACACATGCCATGACTCCCAACCCTCCTGAATCCCAACAATCACAGTCAAACAATCCGCCCATTCCCCCAGCTCTCTCATCTTGCCAACCAACCAGTCAACTCATCACAACAACCTCCAGTCCTTATTCTTCTCCCCCTTCCCCCGATCCATCGGGATATACCTCTCCGCCAACGTCTCGGGCACACTCTTGTTCAACTTCTCCTCGCGCCTGGCACTGTCAAACCTCTCGGCCAGCGCCTTCTCCACCTCCGACACGCCAGTCAGTTTCGCCTCCAGCTTGGCCTCAGCCTTTTCCTCGACAAGGTGCACCGCGGCCTTGGCCTTCTCGGCCAGTTCGTGCGCCTTCTCCTTGGCAATTTCTTTCTTGCTGTGACCGGCGCTGCTATCGGAAGAGGAAGACGTAGACTTGGCCTTACTATGGGCAAGAATCGCATCCTTGGCCTCGTGCACCGCCTCGTCCGCCACCTCCTTCGCCTCGGCGACGATCTCCTTGGCCTCGTCGCGCATCGCGTGCGCCATGGCCAGGGTCGTGTCGCGCGTGCGGTGCAGGGCGGAAGTGATGCGTCCGGGGCGGGTGTGGGCTGGTGGTTCCGGAGGAGGAACTGTTGCGTCTTCTTTCTGTTGTTGTACTCCTACCTGCTTGCGGGAGGTGAAGCCGAGAGGATCATGGTGGTGGGATTGCCTTTCCACTGGGACGGGCTCGCGCGAGAGTTCGATGCCCAACAGGCGCGCCAGGGAGGTTTCGGCGTTTTCACGGACGCGGGTCCAGTCCTTGGTTTGCGCCCAGTGCACGGCTGAGAGGATTTCGGCGTTCCATTTTTGTTTGGCGGATTCGATCAGGCTGGTTCTGGGAGCCGGGTAATGGGGATGGGGATGGTTAGGATAGGGAGGAACAGCAGCGGCGACGGCCTCGGGGCGATAGTGTTCGAGGCTGTCGCGCGGCCGGTAGGTGCCATCAGGGAGGGGTACGGTGGCGTTGCGGCGGCGGGCGGAAGGGGGAAGCTTGGAGTCGGAGGGAGGGGGGATGAGGGCGTCGATGCTGGAAATTTGAGAGCGTAGCACCGCAGCTTGGGCTTCGCGGTTGCGGTGGTGGGTGTGAAGGGCGAGGTAAGTGAGGGAGAGCGTTACGGTGACGCCGCCGGTCTGTGAAGATGGATTGTCAGTACTGTGTCTGAACGGTGAGGTTGTGGAGGAGGGACACGCACAAAGCCGGCTAGGAAACCCATCGTGTTGGGTGTTAGTGATACTTAGTGTTGGAGTGCGCCAAATTCAAGGAGAGCTCAGGATGACGTTGAGCCGTAGTTTGGAGCTGTCGGACCAATTGATCATGTACTGGTAGGAGAGAGGCTGTTCATGTTTGTTTCACGAGAACGCCTGTAAATAGGCGGATTGCCCTGGGTGTCGGGCCGCCAGAGACAGGTCTGGTGAGGTTGATATTCAATGTCATCAGGTCAATGACGAGATCCAGTATCAGCACGTTATGGGCCAAGCCGGGATGGCTGCCGAAGAGAGCCGTTGGATACTGTGTGCACTGTGTTCCGGCTGTTCCTAGTGGGGCCGGTATCGCGGGGAAAGCCAAGACCGGGCCTTGGCAGATCGAGGTCGACCAGAGCAGGTCCCCAAAAAATTCACGGCACGGAGCTTGCCGGAAATCGTGCAGGTCAATTGATCAGAGCCCAGACATCTGCGGCGCCTCAACAGCGAAATCACCCACCACACCTCTACCAACACCCAATCCGACGACGGCCAAAGGGACGATAACTGCCACCATCTCGCCCTTATCCAAACCGACCCGCCACCACCTCATTCCCCCCTCCTCCCACCGTCCAACCACTCGCCCACCATGGCCGGTGGGCATATGAAATACCGGCAGCTGTCGCGCGACTCAGCGCACAGGCAAGCCCTGCTTCGCAATCTGGTGACATCTCTGATCAAGAACGAGTCCATCCACACCACATGGCCCAAGGCCAAAGAGGCCCAAAGGCTGGCCGAGAAGCTCATTACGCACGCGAAAAAGAACACTGAGGTTTCCCGCCGGAAAGCCCAAGCAATTCTCTACGTACGCATCCCTCATACTTTACAATCCCTATATGTTTCCTTCACAAGGACACCCCATTAACAACCTCTTTCCTCTACCAACCAAACAGGAACCCGACCTCCTCCCAAAACTCTTCGGCGAGCTGCGCGAGCGCTACCTCAACCGGCCAGGCGGGTACACGCGTGTCCTCCGCACGGAGCCCAAGGACAAGTACGATCAAGCGCCGAGCGCGATTTTGGAGCTGGTGGACGGACCCAAGGATATGCGGTTCGCCATGACGGCCGCGGCGGTGGCGCGCGACCGGGCGTTGGGCAAGTCGCACACGGACCTGACTCGCAAGAACATCGCCAAGGTGACGCGGTACCGGGAGAACGGGCGGGAGGAGTTCGAGGAGATGGTGAGGAAGGTGGAGGAGATGGGCTTGTTGGACCAGTCGTCTTAATTGACCGGGGTGATGTGGTTATTATGGTGCGGTGGTTTGGTTTGGGGGGGTTGGGCTGGGTTGGGTTGGAACTGGAAGAGCTGGCGAGGTTGAGGGTTGTTGAGCATAGGAACTGGGCAGATCCATGGGAAAGGCCGTCTGACGTGGGATGAACGGATAGACGAACATATAAACGTGTACATCACATGTACATCACTGTGTATAATACCATTAAGAACGCATGAAGCAGCATGATCTAACCAACCCTGGACCCCTGACCTCGCACCTCGCCGAACCTTCCCCCTACACGAAATCGAACGTGTCTCCCTGATCATGAATCATCCTTCCGACTCTGGCGGTCCCAACGATCCGCTCCAGTTTCATCACATCATACTTGGAAAACATGACCCTCACCACGCCCTGCCCCGGCTCCAGCAGCAGCGACTGCTCGCTCTGCTGCAGATACCCACCCGCAATCTCATTATAAAAGATGGGATTGTCCGGCAAGCCGTAAAACACCACCCGCTTCACCCCGCGGATCTTGTACCTCCGGAAGTGGTGTGCGCGCTCTGTATACAGCAGCACCTTGTGCCTCCCGTTCAAGAAATGCGACCTCGCACGCGACGCCTCGGGCACGTCGGCGTACTCAGAGATGGTTCCAAATGAGACGTTGGCCACGGCCGGGTTGTTCGCAAAGTAGTTGCGCACGCGCACAAAGTCGAGGTACGAGGGGATGAAGACGAGCGTGCCCGCCGCGTCCTTGGCCCGATGCCGCGTCAGCGCGGGAACGATGGCCTTGGTGAAGTAGGCAAACCTGGCGTCCGGGTCCGCCGCCACAGACGTCGCCTCGAACCGGCTAAACGTCTGGCGCGCTTTGACGGGGAGGTACTGGATCGCGCCGGGTGACTCCTGTTGCAGCCGCGCCTTGCCGGCCCAGTTGCGGCAGTGGGCGCGGAACAGCTCGGCCAGCTCGGGTGTGTTGAAGGCGCTGAAGATGGCAGTCTGGCGGAACATCTTGGCCTGGTCGTCCAGATACCAGGTGCGGACGCGGCTGAAGTCGCAGCCGTGAGCGTCGCGGGGCTGCTGGTTGAGGTGCTCAAAGATGAACTCGACGTTGTCCCAGTTTTGCATGAGTAGCGCTTCGGCCTGGTCCATGATGACGACCTCAATGGAGCTGAGAAAGTCAAAATCGAGCTTCTTGTCCTCCTCGGAGCCGATGGCCATGCGCAGACCGAGGGGGCTGGCCAGGATGAGGTCCGAGTTGTAGAACTGCGCAAAGTATTTGACCGTTTTGCGGGTGAATTTGACGCCGATCCGGAATAGGTCGTCGTCGTTGCCCGTGAACAGATCGCGGAAGTCTTCGGGTTTTTCGGACGAGAACTTGGACTGCTTGTCGAGGTAGCCCTCCTCGAAGCGTTTCCGGTTTTCTTGTTGGTCCGGCTGGCAGAGCGAGACGATCATGTCCATCATCCTGACGCAGGAATGCCGCGTCGGGAGGAGCATCAACACCTTGGGCCGCGTGAAACCTTGGTCGCGGAGGACCAAGTCGTCGTTTCCGTCCGCCTTTGCGAGCTTTGCGTTGTTCTTGATTACCCGATCTCGAGTCCTATTCAGGGTTAGCGAGAACCAACACAGAAATCGTAGAGACACCTACTTGAAGATGTGGTTTAATGCGTGCAAGCAAGCCATGCGGCGGATGGACTGGCTCCTCGCCACCGTCCGGTTGCAGTACAACAGATCGTGGTAGTTGAAGAGCAGCGGAGCGATGGTCTGCTCGATTGGGTCGAATTTGGGGTGCCTCGACTCCATGGTCTCCCGCAGCTTCTTCTTGAGCTTGAGGTCTCCCGGGCCGGATACCGCGGGGGGCAGAGTCGGTCTGACTTCAGCGCCTCCAGTGTCGGGAGTGCTGAAGAAAACCCTGGTCGTTTTGGCAGCTATCCGTTCCATGTGCCACTTGCCCTCCTGAATGGCCGCCAACTTAGGCTTCAGCTCATCTTCCTTGGGCTCGGCAAAATGAACCTCAAACGGGTCTGTGGCGTCTAGGTCATCGTCGTCGTCAAACAAGTCCTCTGGCGGAGCATCTGCCGGGTCCTCTTCCGGCTCTTCGACAAAGTCCACATCCCGTTCTCCGTCGTCATTGTCGCTGTCGGCGGGCTCAGATGCAGGGGGTGCCGTCTGCTGTGTTTTCTCTTCCTTCTTCTCCTCGGGAGCATGATCCAGTTTCCTCCGCTTCGCCTTGTGAGGGTTACTCTCGACGAGGCTCTTCATCAGGCTCAGATACGGCTGAGCGGTGTGCTTGTCCTCTTCCTCGCTCTCCTCCTCTGAATCCACATCCATGAGCTCGGGCTCATCCTCCGAGGGCGGCCCAGCATCATCGCCAGATCCACTGTTTTGTCAGACTATATATCGAGAAACAGCGTGCAGAAGCGAAACATACTCGTTGTCGTCCAAGCGCTTGTCATCAAACTTTGCGCTTCGAGGCGGAGCAACTCCTTTTCCTCGTTTGCCTCGTCCTCTGGAACCCTTGGTTCCACCTCGGCCTCTGAATCCCGCACGGGCACCGCCTGCCATTGTATCTCAGGGTCCTGGTTTTCGTGATGAAAATTTGACTTGGGTGTTGGGTTGACGTGGTGGAATGGTTTTGGAGTGCTGAATTGAGAGAGTGACATGAAAGTTTCCATGAAATGAAATTCAAATCTTTCAGCCTTGCCGAACTTTTGATCTTTTCAACCAATCAAACCACCTATTCTTTTATGCCAAGACATTCCCCAAGCACATGCCGCAGCCTCGCCGCCACTTCTGCTTCTTATCGCGGGGCTTGTCTTGGCGCACACAATCGGGGTCCCGCATCCGCCGCAAATCCAAAAATTCCTGAGGTTCCATCTCCGGAGCAAGCCCAGGCCAAAGGTCAAAGAAATCTCAAAAAAAGACACCTGAGGGACGTATCTCGCTGACCCGCCCCCAACCCGGCCCTCCCTTGTTCCCACCCCTCCATCCGACGCCGCCCAATTTTCTGCGACCGACTCCGGGATCACCAACCCTCCCCTCGGTCTCTTAGTCTCGATCTACTCTGACGTAGACAGACCGACCTGACGCTTTCATCATGGCGGTCGAGCAAGAACGTTTCGTACACCTCGCCCGGCCCCTGGCGCCCACTGCCATGGGCTTCGGCAGCAGTGCCCCGCTCACCGTCAACATCCAGCCTCAAGTATGTTATCACCCTTCCGACGTTGACCTTCCCCTCCCCGCAATGCCCGGCCACAATCTCAAGCCATCCCGCTGTCAAGTTGTCCTTCTAACCATGCTACCCACCATCTAGGCCGTCTTCTCCATCATCGACCATGCCACCCGCCGCGACACGCGCGACACACAATCCACCCGGGTGATTGGCGCCCTCGTGGGCACCCGGAGCGAGGACGGCAGCGAGGTGGAAGTGCGCAGCACCTTCGCTATCCCCCACACCGAGAACGAAGACCAGGTCGAGGTCGACGTCGAATACCAAAAGAACATGCTGGCCCTAACCCTCAAAGCCTCGCCGCGCGAAGCCCTCCTTGGCTGGTACACGACCTCCCACGAGCTCAACAGCTTCTCGGCGCTCATCCAAAACTTCTTCGCCTCTCCCGAAACCGGCACCTTCCCCCACCCTGCCGTGCACCTGACCATCTCCACTGAGCCCGGCGTTCCCATCGAGACCAAGACCTACATCTCCGCCCCCGCCGCCGTCTCCCCCGACCGCGCGGCCGAGTCGTGTCTCTTCATCGAAGTCCCGCACAAGCTCGCCTTCTCCGACGCCGAGCGCGCCGCGTTGGGGATCGCCTCGGCCGCCGCCGCTTCCGAAACCCGCTCTGCGCCGGTTGTTTCCGACATCGAAGCCCTCGCCCAAGCCCTCGAGTCCGTCTCGGACATGCTGGAGCGCGTCTCGGCGTACGTGGGCGAGGTCCTGGACGAGGAGCGCGACGGCAACCACGCGCTGGGCCAGTACCTCATGAACGCCCTCTCCCTGGCTCCCAAGGTCTCGCCGAGCCAGATCGAGGCCGATTTCAACAACCACATCCAGGACGTGCTCATGGTCAGCTACCTGGCCAACACGATCCGCACGCAGATCGAGTTGGCGCAGCGGCTCGCGACGGCACCGCTTGCGGGTGCGCATGCCGAGGGGGCCGAGAAGACCGGGAAGGACGAAGAAGGCGGGAAGACGGAGGGTGGCCGGGGAGGGAAGCGTGGTGGGGGCGGTGGTGGCCAAGGACGCAGCGGCGGTGGTGGTGGAAGGACAGGCGGCGGGAGGAGTGGTGGACAGAGGGGGGAAAGGGAGCCAAGGGAGAACGGGGATTAAAGGAAAGAAGGGACTATGTAAGAGGCTTTTCAACTTAGACGTGAGAAAGAGCGGCATCATAAATGGGATTGCTTTCCCTCTTGAAGGGGTTTGTTTTGTTGATCATCAGACATATCTCATCTTTATCATTGTGTGTCCATGCTGCTTGGTTCATTGTATTCTCCTGTGTCATACCCACTTACTTGAGTTCTTCTGGTCTTTGAACAGGTTGATGAAAAGAAGAATGGAGGAAACGAAGTCCCTGAAGGGCATACATGTTGTTGATTTACAGCGGCATTGGGATAATGACTAGACAACTCTTGTGTTGGGTCACAGAGCAACTGGACAATCTCGAAACAACGGGCACAAGTTGCGATGCGTTTAATGTCTTACCACGATGCCATCAGGTTCATTCAGGCACCCGGTGGGTTAATGCCCCAGCCAAAGGCCACTCACTCTTGCATCATACAGGAGAATGGGCTATGACCGTTAAGGCATCATCAATCTCACCCAAACCCTGAATCACGCAGCTTCCGACACCACAACCATCAGACCGTCATGTCATCATTCCCGTTCTATTTCACATCTATTGTATAACATCTAAAAAATCCACAACAAAAGCCCAGCAGCAGCAGCGGCCTGCCTGCCGTCTCATATCGGCGTCTGTTTCTCGGATCCGTCCACCCAACTCAACAGCCAGGGTCGGTACCCGGCAAGCTGGACGAGAAAGTCCGAAAGACCGTCCGACATACTTACCTAGCAGACAGACTACCGCTGCTGTAGCAGTGTATTACCTCCACCATCTTATTGTCACTTGCCTCTCCGCGACATCCCCCAGCATAATCGAGAACCCAGAAACTCCCAGAACGCCCCCACGCCGGCGCCGCACGCAATGCTCCCATGACCAATCCCAGTCCTCCGAGACCCATCACCCAAATGAAGGAGAGGAAATAGAAATATTACGCCCGTCTTCTCCGTCTTTCAGCTCAAGTCGGTCCATTGCATCGGTATCCCTCCTTGTTTTTGTTTTCCGCCGTTTTGATTCATCAAACTCCAAACACCCCATCCATGCTTCCCGTATCATGCTTCATCGTTTTTCACATTAGTTCTTAAGCAGTAGGCTTCTGCGGCAGCGTGGCCGGGTTACCGTAATTGGGGAGATGGCTAAAGGTTTGCTGCTGCGAGGGGTTGTTGGCTTGGCTAGCAGCGGGACCCGACGGCGCAGAAGGAGGAGCGGGCGGGCCGCCAGCTGGCTTATTGGGCATGCCATGCATGGGGCCGCTCGGAGGAGGCGGCGCGGAGCCGTGCTGTGGACCGTGAGGGGACGGGACATGCGGAGGCTGCTGCTGGGCTGCCGGCTGAGGTGACTGTTGCGGGTGCTGAGGTGAGTGGTACGGCGGACCGGACGGGTTGTTAGACGGCTGCCTGGCCATGCCGTACGGACCCGGAGGACCCCCGTAGCCAGGCTGCGGCGGCATCTGCTGCTGGAATGCGCCATAGTTGGCATGCGGCGAGTGGAATCGAGGACTTCCGTGATTCGGGCTCGATCCCGCATACGGACCGGGCATCGGCATCGGGGGTTGCGGCGGCATCCCGGTCCCTGGAACAAAGGACTGCGTCTTGGGATTGAATTGGCGATTGTAACTCCCCGGGATCGGATGTTGGCTCTTGGGGTCATTCGGATTTGCATGCGCCGGAAGTTGCCCGTAGGCGTAGGGGATTCCAGCAACCGGGACTGGGCTGTTGCGTGGAGGAGGATAGCCATTCTGGCCATACCCCTGCTGTGGCCAGGCCGGCTGCGGAATTCCGGGGACGGGACTGCCGTATGGCGCAGCCATGGGAGGATTCGGGCCCCGGTATCCCTGCTGCGGCGACGGCGGAACCGTGTGCGGCACAGCCGGAGGCATGGGTGGTGTAGGGTACTGCACCCAGTCAGCAAAGGGAGACGACTCTATGTCATGAGAAGGGGTTCTTGGGACGTACTGTCGTCATTCCTCCGGCGTAGGGAGGGTTGAACCCATTACTGGGCATCATCTGCGGCGGGAATGGTTGGGCAGGAACGTAGATGGGCTGCGGCTGGGGCGAGTTCGCATATGGCTGTTGTTGATACTGGGGGTTGAAGGGTGGAGGAGCGTTGATGGGGAAGTAATACTGAGGCGTGCCAGGACCCCAGGCAGGGTGAGCAGGACCACACCAGGGCACGTATTGAGACCGGGACTCGAAAGTCTCAGAATCGTCACGGCGCTGCTTGTTGGGCTTTTTCTTGCCGCCGTTGGTCTTGTCCTTGGCCGAGACGGAGCTCGCCCGGGACATGCCAGTGGCTTCCTCGCCATCTAGGTACGATGTTAGAAACCAGCCTGGATGCACGAATAAGACTGCAAAACATACCTTTTTCTCCGCCCTCCGTCTTCTCAGCGCTCCCAAAGATGCGTTGGCGAGCTTGCTTGTAGGCCTCTTCACGTTCCTCTCTCGTAAGCCTGCAGAATATGTCAGCTAGTGATTCCTGACAGCATAAAGCTGAGCACAAAACATACTTCTCCCGGGCCACCTTGGATTCCTTGGATTCGCTGCCCGCTTCCGAGGTCGGTTTGGATGGGGTGGCACTAACAGGTGCCGGATCCCCATCCTCTCCGCGACGCATGATCTTCCGCGGCATCACGACTGGGGCTGGGGAGCTGTTGTTCGACTGGCTCGCCACGATGCTTGATAAAGAGGGAGGAATCCTGCAGAAGGGCGTCCTGAAAATGCGCACGGACTGCGTTGCCGGCTCGTATGAATGTGTCATGTGGTAGTAGTCGGCGAGGCGATGGGTAAGCATCCGGCAAAAGGAGTTGCTTGGAGGCAGGTCCATGTAAGGCTCCCTGAGCCGGTACGGTCAGTATCGACAACAGAAGCAGGGGAAGGGACATGGTTCTTACTTGGAGTCTTGGACGAATTGGATGACTTGCTGCTCCAGCTTGAGTAGGAAGATGCGGTCCCGTGGCGACTGCATGGCCTCGAGAAGCTTCTCGTCGGGATGCTGACTGTAGAAAGTGTTCTGAGCCAACCCATCGGGGGTCGCCGCACCACCACTCAGCCCAGGCTTCGAGTCTGAAGCATCCTGCTTGTCTGATGCACCGCTTTGCGGGGTGGTGTCTCCCCGGCTCTTGTTCCCGGCCAGCCCATGATGCACAACAAGGGCCCTAGGAGGCATATCGCCAATCTGGAGTCGTTGGATGCGGGCCGCGACGTCAGAGCCCATGCGAGAGCCGGGAATCTGGGATCCGCGAATAGAAAAGGTATCATCATCCTCGGCTGCGGCCTTCACACTCGCGCTATCGTCCGGGCGAAGAGATTCCTTTTCGTCCAGGGCGAATGTAGTGCCGGAAGTAATGCTCTTGCCGTCCAGACTTGGCGGCTTTGTGCCCAGCTCGGAACTGGAATCAGCCCGCTGCGACGTATCGTCGGATGGTGTCTGGCTGGTCGGGAGCTTGCCCGTCTTGTCGGCCATGGCTGACAGTGAGCCGTTCACGACGAGATTGAGCGGGGAGCTCCCTTGCAGCTTGAGGTCTTTCAACCCTGCCGCCAGCTTGGACTCGTCAGATGGCTCCTGGGCAGTGTTCTGCGGGGCTGCAGCGGCCGGATCAGGAGCCGGGGGATTCTCTGGTTTCTTGTCTTTAACATTGGCAGCATCGGCGGGCTTGGTCAGAGGGACGGGGGCTTTCCCGCAGGGGGTCGCGGAAGCAGCAGCGACCTGTTGTAGGAGAGCGAGTCAGTTCAGGGACCGAGGTGATGTGGCCCAGCGATTGGGCCGTGGAAGGGCAACAGAGAGCGAGTTACCTTTGCAAAGGACATTTTCCCGGGCTCGTTCACCATGTTGGATGCGCCGGCCATGGTTGGGACTCGGCAGAGGACAAGAAGTATTAAGGCAGTAATTCAGTGGTAAAAGAGAAACGACGACGTGGATATCGAGGCTCAGAGCGCACTGAGCAGAGTCAAGGTCGAGCTGTGCCGATTCGAAGTCGATCGATCAGGAGGTCGGTGACAGCGTTGCCCCCGATGGAGATTGGGTTGGGGATGATGTGAACAAGTCTCAGGAAATGAAAAGGAGCCAAGCTGACCGAACGGCAGGCAGAGCGCAGGTAATCATCGTGTGGTGGTTGTGTGGGTGTTGCAGCAGCCGATGAGGAGGGTGGTGGATGGAGCGTCTCTTTTCGACGCGGCGGTAGATGATGGGTGTGTGCAGACGTCCTCTCGATGCGCCCTGATGGTGGCTTCAGGCTGTTTGTTGCTTGGAGAGACTGACAGACCAAAAGCGGAGGGGATAGATGGTCTCAAATGTCGGGACGAGGAATCCAAGGCCCATGCAGTTCCAGGGATTCTCTGGGCGAAGCAGCCACCACAATTGGGCGGGTTTGGAAGAAGAGAAGGTCTCCCGGACCAAAGCCAAGGAGGGGTGTGATGGATGTCGAAAGAGAGACAATGGTTGCACAGGGAATTCCGAGCGAGAGCAGGTTCAACACAAGTGCCAGCGTCAGGTGCCCTGTGCGGTCCTTGCCCGTGGAAATGGGCCTGAAGGTTCAGAGGGTTGCCCCACTCCCGTCCTCAGGACTGGCACCTCACTTCCAACCCTGGCCTTGGAGCTGGAGGCCTGATAACACGTCAAAGACGAGGATGGGTTGCCAGTCTAATAATAATGGGACACAAGTGCTGCTGTGTATGGCATTTGGCAGTGTTTACGTGCAAAAGCTGAAAGTCTTCTTTTACTTTGGTCCTCAGCGGCCTCTCGCCCAGGTCGATCTTCGCTGAGGTGGGCCAGAGGCCGATCCCCGGACTGATGCATAATGTTGGAAGGATTGGGTTCACTTTGTCACACCAAGTCTGCATGATAGATGGGAGTTTGCAGAACACTAATATGCCGCTGATGCAATGACGACTTGGTCGACCTCATCTTGCTGACAAACCTGGAGCCTCAAACCCGAGAATTCAACCGCCGAGCTAACAGAACTGGGGGACATTGGTGGAATGCCGCTTTGCCAACTGGGTTTCAGGTTCCGAGAAGCAACTGCACTTCGATGTAAGGTACAGATGTCCCCAGACTGGGGGTGAGAATCAAGTGCTCAGAATGCCAGAATGCCTCTCCCCGTCGAGTTTCCTCTTGTCTAAATGGTTTGGCCAACATCTGTGTGGTTGCTGGGCCCAAGGTTGACATCGATTTTCTGCCGTCGAAAAAAAGGCGGTGACTGACGCGGTGCTTTGGCTGACACTGTGATACCTGACTTTACACACTGTGCACACATGGATCCTTGGTCTGCCCGAACATCATGCTGCAGCCTCAACATCAACATTCATCAACTTCACCAGCCACAACTTGCACTCATCACAACGACAACATTGGCACCGATCTTCATCAGAGTCTGTGATAATCCGACCGCAGTAAATGAGAATACTCTGCCGTGTTTGGTTTTTTGACCTCTGCTTCTGATTGCGACCAATTCATTTCGAGTACAATCATCACCTCTCATCTCTGAACAGCTGGGCCGACCTCGCCCTGAACAGACCTTATTAACATTGTTGTTCATCTCAAAGCATCTCGCTTCTCTCCTCAGCTCCAGAGACAGCAACAATGTATCCCTATCGCGGCCGCGTTGGGCCACCAAAGACCACACCGGCCAATGTGCAGTGCCAAAAGTGCCTGAAGCGAGATATGTCTCCCGAATCTCTTCTCGTGGGAATGATTAGTATTGACATCCGCAGAACGCCACTACTCGTATGAATGCAAAGCCGCGCCTCAGGAGCGCCCATATATTCCAAGGCCGTCTCGGACCCAGCAGCTCTTCAACCCGAAACTGCGGCCTAAGCTCAGCACGGAGACCCCAAACCCATTGAAAGAGACGTAAGGGGGAACTTGTCTTGTACATTCTAGATTTGGCTTTTGTACATGATGCTAATTCTTCCCAGGAAAGGCATAGCCGATCAGGAGCTCGCCAAGCTGGAAGCCGAGAGGGAAAGGGCTCGGAAGCGGGATCGCGACGTTGAGTCTGACGACGACCAAAAGCCAAGCCGGAGCCGGTCGCGCTCCCGACGACGGAGATCGCCTTCCTACGATTCCGTATCCACCATCTCGACTCGATCCCCGTCTCCAGGACCAGCAAGGCGGACCCGAAGCCCCGACCGTCATGGACGTTCCCGTGAGCTCTCCCATGAGAGAAGATCTTCGGCCTCGCAGAGCCCTGCATCCAGACGCTTGTCAGAGAGGGAACGCTCCTTCGATTCCCATGCGCGTTTCTCGCGTGGCCGCTCTGAAACTCCTGATCTCAATGCCTATCACAGCAGAAGGACCGCGAGCGTTTCACGCTCCCCATCCCCGCCGCGGCACAGGTCCCCCAGCCCTCCTCAGCACGGACATGACAGCCGTCACCGACCCCAACGCTACGATTCCCCAGAGCCAAGGCCTTCGCGTGAAAGGGACTCGCATGGCAAGAGACACACAACTTCGAGATCGCGATCGAGGTCGCCAGCGAGACAGGACGAGCGTAGAGAGCGTGGACACGGTCGTCGCTACAGGTCGCGGTCCAGGTCACCGGCGAGGTGGGATGAGCGAGAGCCTGGTGGATATGAAGTCCGTGGCCGTGGGTATCGGGACAGGGCAGATGACCGTGGGCCAGCGGCTAGGAGAGGAAGCCCGGCTCGGCAGCCGTCCCCGTCTCCTCCGCCGAGGGAGAGGAGTCTCAGCCCCTACAGCAAGCGGTTAGCCATGACCCAAGCCATGAACAGGGGCCGTTGAGAGAGATGGAGAAAGTTGTGGGTATCTTGTGCTGCGTGCTTTTGTCGGTTTTGTACCACCTTCGGAGGAGGGCTGAAGACTGCATCCAGATAGACAATGAAGGTGCCGAATAAATGCCATATATATGGACCCCCCTCCGCCTCAAGCCATCCCAAACTCTGCATCCTCAGCTTCCCTTTCCCTCCTGTTCTCTTCTTCCTCCTCCCTCTCCCTCATCCTCATCCCCTCCACCATCGCCGCTCCATCCAACATGCCATCCGCCTCTGCATCCCCGCCATCCTTTCTGTCTGCCGCAGCCGAGGAGGCAGATGCTTTCTTCTTTTCCGCCAGTCTCTCCCTCACCAGCCTCGCAATGGCGTTTTCTGTCCTGACGTTCAGAATCTCCATCTTGCGATCCAAGTCCCGCTTCAGATCCCAGTTGGGCTTCTTTGGCCGCAGCGTCGTCAAGTCGATGGTCTTGTCCGTGGGCTCCACGGCTGCCGCTTCTTCTTTGGCCTTGCGCTCGATCTCGGCGGCCTTTTCCTCGAGCGTCGGGCCCTCAATGTTCAGCGTCGGCGGTGCCTCGAAGCCGAGCTTGGGTCCTTTGGTCTCGAAGTCGTAGTTGCGCCCGGAGAGGTGGAGGCGAGCGACGTCTTGGGTTGGAGGTTGTGTCGGGGAGGCGGCGGCATCGTTGGTGTCGGCCGAGAGGTGTTGGTCATCGGCGGCTGTTGGTGAGGGTGGCGCCGGCGCCGTGGGCTCGGAGGAGAAGGTTGGTTCTTGCTCCTCACTGGGTTGCTTGCGCTTCAGCGACTTGAGCTTGGCGAGACGCGCCTTGCGATCGTCGGCGGCGGCAGCGAGGGTTGAGTGGGATGACATTCTGAGAGGGAGGGCGTATTAATTGCGGTGATCCTGGATTGAGTCTGTTCTCCAGGTTATTGGAGGGCGACTTGTCTGGGACAGGGAGATGTGATGTAATGGTCTGAGCTGCACCAGGCGAGCTCCAAGTGCTGTGTGTTGTTGAAGCAGAGACGCTTCATGGGAGTCAAACGGCAAGGAAGCCCAGCCTCTGGGACTTCGAGCCGGGGGTTGGCTTGGCACAGTCTTATCGGCCACGATAAGCGTCAAATTTCTTGGTGGGACTCCAAGAGCAGCGTCAGGTCCCACATCGAAGTGAACATCCCACCAGCACACCCGAAGGTCAACCTGGAACAACTCTGCGAAAGATCGCCAATTGCACGAGAGACCTCTATGGAGGGCATCTCCTCTTCCGTTTGAAATGCTGCGCCAGGCCGCGCGGGTTCCTCGGATTTGTGGCGCGAGCTTCCGTCTTCTCCAATGGCCTCGCCCACTGCCGACGCCGGCGCTACCCTCTCTTCTTCCACACCATGTCCGGCACCTTCGGACTTCGGCACGCGCTGCCCTTTCAGACTCTCTAGCAACAGATCGACATGAAGCGTTAAACAGCAGCCCCTCGACGCCGACAATCCCTGGGAACCAGCAACGAGCCGACTCTGAACCCTTCCTTGCCCCACGGGAAGAAGATTACAGCGAAGAATACGATGATGAGGCAGAATATGGGCAACTTGACTTGGGAGAGGCGGCTTGGGATCCAAGGCCCCATTCGCTCTTTGATAGGCCCAGTCTAGCGTTGCTGGAGCATCGTCATAGACTGCTATGGCGGCCCAATATATCGGTGCTTCGCGGATACTCTTTGGAGGCAGGTATTAGACTGAAGCCCCTCATTAAAGACCTTGAGGTTTGGGATAAAGGGTTCCGCAAATGCTGGGAGCGCCTCCTCACTTCCGGTTGCCCAATACCGGAGAAGGTTCCGCACGACTACTGGTCTCCCGAACTCGAAATGCTCGACTCCCTCCTTGCCTGCGAAAGCACCGAGAACATGACCGCCCGCTGGCTGGAGATTGACGCAACCGACCGACGGGACTTCTGGCCTTTGCTCATGTTGGAATGCATCAAATTCTACCCCAATCGCGTGTATGATGTGTTCCGAGCCACCTTCGACTCGCATATGTCACCGCCATGGGTTGTCGTCGACATCTTCTGCTTCTTGATCCTAGCTCCCATGCGACTTCCACGACGCCGCCGAGAACCAGAGCAAGCGAAGCTCGCCCCTCTCCTCTTGCACGTTCTCCGAAATTCCGGTCCGATGCAGTACTGGTTACGCCAATGGGTCCTCGGCAAGCTCTTCGCCGTCTGCAGCCCAGACACGGCGGCCACCCTGTTCCGCGAGCTCAAACTCAAGCAGCATGTACTCCACTGGAACACTCGGCTCAGGGCCGCCAGCGTTTTCGCCAGTGACACAAAGTACAAGCTTGCCGCTGTCGAATTGTTGGAGGAGATCGTCAAGGAGGATAAATTGCCACTCTATGACCGCCGTTGTGCAGCCTTGGCGACAGCCATCTTGACCCTGCCCCCCGGAACGGGGAAGGGTCAGGCCGGGCCGGTAGACGTCCAGGTTGTCATCGAAGCCTTTGAGCGCATGGTCGAGCTGGGACTCTCTCCGAACATTGTCACCTGCACAGCCATGCTGCGCTCGTTCTGCGAGTCGGGCCAACTGGACTCCGGCTGGAAAATCTACGACATGCTCAAGTCACAGGGCTTGCCGCTCGACGCCTACGTCTTTTCGACCCTGTTGAGCAGCGCTAAAAGAGCCAACGATCTGGACATGGTCATCCGCGTGCTGGAGGAGGTGCCTCCTAACATCTGGCAAGACTCGGTCATGTGGAATGAACTTCTCGACACCATCCACAAACTCGCCGCCGTCGAAGTCCGCATCGAGGCCGGAGTGAAATACCCGATCCCGGGCTTCAATACCATGCTCCAGCTGTATTCCCGGTTTTTCAAGCTCGACCCCCTCCTGCACCTCATCCCAGAGAAGTTTGGCTCTGGTCCGGGATTTTCAGAAGTCGACGATGACAGGTGCGAATGGAAGTTCCGTTTGTCCTCGCTGCTTGATGCACTCCCTGTTCGTCCTCCCGACGACCTCGTCGAGCCGGACGTTCGAACCCTGACCATCATGTTCACCGCCTATGTTCGGTCCTTTGCCACGGCATATCCCATCCTGGCTTTCTACTCTCGTTTCCGAAATTCCCTCAGACAACTCGACCCTCTCGCTGTGTCTCTTGCGACCGGCACTACCATCATCTTCGACGCGATCCTACACGCGCTATGTGCGCACGCCGGTATGCTCCGCGTCGCTGTCGACATTGTCAACGACATGATCGCAGATTCTACAAGTTCCAAGAGTTCAGCGAAGCCGATTTTGGGCAAGACGACGAGAAGAAATGTGAAGCTCCCTGTACGAAACTTTGATGACCCGCCTGATCCGATTCCCGCGGGTCATATGGCCAGTAACGCATTTACGGAAGACGCCAACGGCGGAGACCAAGGAAGTGGCTTCGCGAAGGATGGCTCTGCCCCTCAACCCAAGCAAAGCAACGACAACAAACCCCACCTCCCCGAGTTCCGCCCTCAGCCACCAAGTGTACATACATGGAGTATCCTGATGCAGGCATTCCTGAACCACGGACAACCCCACCAAGCGATACGCGTATTGCGCATCATGCAGGCACACGGCGTCCGGCCTGATCTTGTCACCTACAACATGCTCATCCACAGGTACAGCAGCGTGCGGAATGTTCAGCGCGTCATCGAGCTCCTTAAGGAGCTCGGCAGCGCCGGTTTCTACCCGGACGCGCACTCTTTCCGCTACGTATCCAAGCTCTCCGATCCCAAACCCGCCCTGGACCTCATGGAGTCCATGGCGACTGAACGCTATGCCGCCCGCTGGGAGGAGATTGAAAAGTCCACCGCCAAGGCGCTGGCAAGGACCGTCAAGCGTTTCGAGGACGAGCGAGAGAAGCGGGCTGCGACACAAGCTCTGACTGCAGACAAGAGGGCCGAAACCATAGCTGAGACGCGCGAATTCATTGAGCGTTTGGAGAGTAAGAGACGACAGAAGCTGTACGAGATTGCGAAACAACGACGGGCCAACCCAGGGCAGAGTGACACCCCCCCTCTCAAATCCAAGACGATCAGGCGCATGACCAACCTCACACGCCTGAAATCTTGGGAAAATTTTGTCCGCTACCAGAAGCTCGATGACCCCTTGTTCGTCGTTACGGACGCCGAGAGGCGTGCGCGGCTGTATTTGGCGAAGCTCTTGAGGAAGCGCTTGGTGAAGCGGAAAGATGATGAGGAGTTGGCCAAAGAGGAGGAAGAATTGGCGGAAGATGAGGAGGAGGAATCAAAAACAACTACAAAGCCGACGGTCGGCACGGGAACACACACCACGACGGCAGAAACGGAGAGAGCAGGGGGTTCAGCAATCCCTGACAAGGACGGCCACGCTGCCGTCTCCGAGGGAGGAGGGCTCGCTGAGCCGCAGAACTCTGAGGATTTATCACCAGAGGCGCTGGACAGCATGCTGCAAGCGTATGAGGGCATGGTCGCGCAGACGGGAGCGATGCCGACGACAGAAGCAGCCACAGGATCAACCACACAAACACCAATAACTCCGGTACCAACGACGGCGGCAACGGATAACTCGATAGTTATAGCAACAACCAGCGACGCCCAAATGAAGGCTGAGGTACGGGATTCCCCTAAGATTCATGACACCACTACATGGGAGGAAAAGGGGGACGCAGTTTGTTCCTCTGAAACCACGCCGACGAGATGTGTGGACGACGTTTTGCAGGGTTACGAGGACCTTGTAATGAAGAAGGCGGCAAAGTCATAACCATCATCATCATCATCATACACTCAGCCATCAACTCGAGCGTACAATACCCACGCTCTCTGTACCATACCTGTACATAGCATATGACCTTCACGTTACTTAGCTTGGGGGATAGAGTAAATAGACGACGCAATGTTCATGAGGGATATGATGATCGATGGATTGGATTTCCGATATTCCTTTCTCCCTTGCCATTGGTGATTATCCTACATTTTGCTCGATAGCAGAAAGAAACCTGAATCTCTCTAAGATGAAGGCACTGACTCACGAACTTTTTTCAGAGCTCAAACAAAGCGCCTTCCAGTTTACTTGGTTGCCCACGACTCTAACATTCGATAAAATATCCCCAACCATCGAAAACATCCAGCCCACCGTACCAACGCCGACATCATATCCGGTCTTGACCTTCTTTCCCAAACTCCCGTCCTGCTCCTCCAAATGGGCCTAAAACCAAACAGTAGCCATACCGATAGACAATTCCTTGGATCAAATCCACTCAGCCTCCTCTTCTTCCTCCTCCTCTGGTCCAGCCATTCCGTCAAGTTCTCTACCCACCGGCGATACGCTGCCCTTTGTCGGCGACAGAAATGCGTCAATCTCAAACAACTTCTCCACCGGCGTCAGGCGTCGTTTAAGTTGGGGCGCTCTAAACTCGCGCGATGGCTGCCGTTGTTGGTGCTGCTGCTGCTCCCATGGTGTTTGGGGTTTAGGGGAGCCACGTCCTGCTGCCGCTGAGAAGTTGTTGTTGTCGTCGTGGAAGACGCGATTGCTGCTGTGAACGGAGTCCGCAGAAGAGGAAAGCGAGCGCGTTGTCGTCATTGTGGTTGTAGTTGCCAGGGAGCTGATGGACATGTTTGATGGTCTCAGTTTGATGTTGCCGGCGGGTTGCTGCTTGTCCCTCCTCCTCCTCCTACGGCCGTCAGGCTGGCGGATCTCAGGCCTTCGCTGCTTTCGAGAGTCGAGTTAGTGGAAGCGGAGGTGGATGTGGATGGCTGGAAGGAGTGAATGGAGAGAGACACCGGGGGGTGGCGACTCCGGCTGTGAGCTGGACGGTGACGGCGGTATTGGAGAGTGGTGGGTGGAGGAGTAGGTATGGGCATGGGCCCTGGTGTGGAAGAGTCGGAGAGAGGAGACACTGGGAGGAGGGGCGAGGATAGGCCCGAGATGGAGCCTGGCGAACGCCATGTGGGAGGACGCGTCCACCGACCGCTGCTGGTGCTGCTGGGGTGACGAGAGTGGCTTGTCACTGAAGCTGGCGCAGCGGGAGTAGTGGGCGCAGTGGGCGTCAATCTCGGAGTTGATGGATGGGCGGGGAGTTGGGGGTTGTCCAGCACAGGGTCCCAGTGTTCGCTTGACGGCGAGTTTGGTAGCAGATTTGACGGCGGGCTCTCGGAGATAGTGCCGTTGGAGGAGATCTCTGGGATTGAGACTTGTAATGGAGTCGCTCGGGGTTTTCTGGGCTTGAGGAAAGGAGTTGACGCTTGCTCTGCTTGAGGTGTGGTCAAGATTGGCAGAGGCGGAGGCGGTCGGTCTGGCATCGGGGGATGAAGTTCTGAGGTTGTCTCTGAAGAGACAGGCACCGAGGACTCAGAGGATGGAGAGCTCAACTGAGGACTGCTGCCTCGCGTGTCCAGTGAGCCGAGGATTTCGCCAGCCCATGACTTTGGCGGCGACCCCTGCTTCTTGTATATCTCGTCGTCGTCAATCCAGAGGAATCGGCGCACGTTTTGCCAGAACTCGTTTATCTCGACCAACCCTCGATCGGGGTGACTGACTCTGCTGGCCGTCTCGTCCGGCAAGGTCTGCTGGGCCTCGACTCTCTCTGACTGATGGATGGTTGAGGATGTGGTATTCTCGGTTTTAATAGAGCTGGCTGAAGACCCAAGTCGATCTGTGGTGTTTTCGCCCATGCTGAACCTCTTCTCGGTGTCCTGAGCCGTCTCTTGGGAGCTGTAGAGTCGATGAACCTTGGTTTTGCCTTCATCATCGTCGGTTTTGTCCAGGCAGCGTGCCAGAGGCCGATTGTTGAAGTACTTTTTGTGCTTCAGTAATGTTAATGAGTACTCCTCGACTTGGTAGCCTGTCGACACAGTTGGAGTGATCAATGCAGGAGATGTTGTCTGTTGTGCCTTGGGGCAGTGCTTGTTGAAACTCGGACTGGTTCTGTTGCTTCCTGACGACGCCTCAAACATGACCACGATGCTCCGAACGGATCGACCTGAGGATTTCCTGGACGCGGGAGAAAGTGAGTATTTCCAGGTATTCCCAGACAAGAAACTTCCCTGGAGTGCACGCCGTTCTATTTTTCGGTCAATGATTCTCTCCGGGGTTCCTGGTAATCCAGTTTCCTGAGGAGAGTTGATGCCCCTCTTGAATCCGGGACTCTGTGTCTTCTGCGAGTCCATGATGTCGTGTTTCCGACCGAGAGTTCTGATGATGAAGTCGACAAGTAAACAATCCCGAGATGGCCTGAAGGGATGGGGAAAGGAACGAGGGGAGTCGAAGTCGAGAGACAGATTTCCAGATGTCGTGGTCGGGCACATCGCGACTTGCAAGTTGAAGCTTCCATCTGAACCTGCTCATCAAGGTTCTCACTTTCCTCTGGCGGAAGTCACGACTTACCATAGGTGTCTATGGGTTTAGGTTTCGGTCTGCTCGACTTGAGTTTCGTCAACATCATCTGTTTTTACTTCTCTGCATTTGCATCTCTTCACCACGCGCCCAAACCCGCAAAGATGTTGCGCACTCTTTGATACGTACTCGTTCAGTCCACACACTCGAATGAAGTCAAGATTGTCAAAAGGAATTGGGTATGTCTGTCTCTATAGTATACGGAGCAGCACAGGAACATGACTGACTGGAATTCTCGCACCAGGCTTCATCATGATCTCTTGCGCGTTCGATATGCTCTTCGAGTCACTGAAACCTTCGTCATCCACCTCAACTGCTATTCTCCGGCGAAAGCCTAATAGGTAGTCTTTACCTGCACCAAAGACCATCCATTTCTCATTCGTTTGGGATTGGACTCTCATTTTCAATGCTCCGATATCGTGGGCAAGAACTCGGCCACTTTCTGTGCCAGACCGCCGATCCACAGGGTTCAATAATGCGATGTCTGGATCTATCTATCCTATGGTAAGGGGGCATTGTCTTTGCCTGGACGCTGCCAGTCTCACGAGTCTTTCTAGATGCCCGATGTCAATGGCATAGGCCAGTGTTGACACCCCTATTTTCTGTTTACGCTTCTGTCCGTATTCCAGCCTGTCCCGACAACCGGACGAACGGACAAACGGAGGATATCTGGCTCAAGCAGAGTTATCAGTTTCTATAATTGTCACTCTGAACTCAGCTCCGTTATTTCTGCTCGCAGCTTTGGTCATCCAGCACCATCTAGGAAATTGATGTCTGCTAACGCATTGGGTGTGGACTGATCTGCAATGTTTGGTGAGGAGGATCATCGCTGCGACCCAGGATTTTGGGCCAAATCCATGATTCCTGCGCGCTATCAACGCCTTCGACCAGCCACCAGGGTACGACACCCGACCAGGATCATGCATCTCCGAAATTACCATGCTGAGCAGCATCCTGCGACGCATTCCTGCCCGATGGCGAATCGCAGCATCTCGAGTATCCAGAATACCTCACCGAATGCAAGTTTCTCCGCACTGACCAAAGGAGATCAAAGAAGCCTTTCAGATCCGCTTTTCGATACTAGCATACTTAACTATCGAGTAATAAGTCCGTTACTGTCCACACAGCGTCCCACTCAGCCCCCCTGGCCCCCCACGCGGAAACAATCCTCAAGCCACATCGACCCACCAAGCCAAGCGCCCGGCTCCACCGATTTCCCTTCCCGCTCCGCGCCCGAGTCGTTGGATCCGGGTCCGGGGGGTCCGGGACTGGTCGGTGGCGAGAATCTGGACCGGGGTCAGCCAACCAAACCTAACCTTTCCGCTCGCCGAATTTCCTTTTTCAGCACCGCGTGCCCCAGAGTGCCCCGCTAGCCCCATGGTTAGACACACCCCGCCGTGGAATTAAATGTTTACCCTTGTCACGCCCCACGGGCTTGGACATCGCCAAAATCCCCAGGTCCCGCGGCTCAGCCACATCTCAGGTTTGAAGGGAACTGGGTCGAGTGGTTTGTGGCCGCCTTCTTTGCATCTTCTCTACTTGTGTACGGTGTATCTCGTTGAGAAGAAGGTTCGGGGTGGGCCTGATGAGATCAGACACGGTCAGCCATTTTGTTGACACCGCGCTCGGTCAGAGTTTCATTCCACACAGCGAATCTTGGACTCATAGGGCAGTGATCGCCATGTCAGTGCAACCTCAGGACACCAACACAATGAGCAAAGCTTCCGCGCGGGGAGATCCTCCTGAACCATGGATGCTATGGCGTACCGCCAGGAACGCAGCGGCGCCATCACAGGCGATGACGGAGAGACTGGGTGATGCTGACGAGCGCTGCAAGCCAAAGCACGAGCGTCGTGCATATGGCAACACCAAGCCACAGGTTTTAGGTCCATCAACGAGCTTACCAGCCAACCAGGGCGCACCACGTCCAGCCACAATACCACACAACTCGACGGAAGCAGGAGAGAGACTGGACGCAGGACCTAAAGGGTAATAGCCAAGCCACTGCTAGTTATGCCACGAGCACATCGGGTGGTGGGTGCTCTTGGGTCGTGGCGAGATGCCGTCCCGTCCCGTCGGACACTACAAGCGTTCTGGGCGCCGTAGGTCCGGGTCTCGCGACGCGCTCCCGTCTGTTGTTCACATTCACAGTCAGTCTGTCCACTTTTGAGGCCACGGTGAAGGATACCACACGACATTATCGCCGCGCGGCGAATACAGCATTATTGCCGATGCTCAGCTTGCCGATGGGGTGGAAGCAGGGATCAAACAAGTGGACGAGGGGGATGGCCACGCAAGAATTGCCCAAGCAGCAAGCCATCGCACAAGCAGAATGTCATCGGGGGTCAAGTGAGAGCGGCCAGGCCAGACCGGGCCAGGAAGAGACCGGCAGCAAGGATCCTCGTCAAGATGACGGATGGGGAGAGGGAACCTCAGCGTGACCTGCCGCAAGATTGACTGAACGAGTTCGACACATCGCCGCCGCCAACAGCTGTGGCATTGACGCCGGTGTTGGCAGTCGCCAATTACTTACGTACCAGTCTGTTGACAGGGGAAATTATGCCTAGTTACCCATCGCTTCTGCTCTTAGCAGCCATTCCACAGCATGCCCCCGGCCAGAGAGACACGCATTTTACCTTGGCTCTCAACAAGAGACTCGATCCCGCCCTGCCATGCAAGTCCTACATAGGTCTCTTCGGCGATGTTCCAGACCAGGAGACAGCAGGAGGCTGTGACGTGGGTGGAGCATCCCACAACGCCTACGCCCATGATGGTTTTGGGCCATGCTCATGGCTACCTCTGCCCCAACAAGATGCCAGCAACCAAATCTCGACCGGGACCAAGAGCGCCTACCGAGATGTAGGTAGCATGAGGCGCAGCAAGCCGAGATCCTCATATTGTGTTGTCTCGATTCGATTCTCGTAAGTTTAATTCACTATGTCCCTGTGCTGTGAACGAGCCCGGATGGGCATCGATGTGATTCAAGGCACAGTGCTGGGTCAAACGGGAAGGACGACTGAGTTTCCGACTGGCCCTTTGTTCACCTTGCCACGCGACACCCCTTCATCAAGCTGTTGATACACAAAAAATGGCGGATGACTGGACAGTTTACCGAATGTTGCACAACCACGACGGGAACCGAGCCAGTAGGTAGGATTTTGTCCCATCCAACCCACCACCATCCAACCACATGCCAGCCAGATATGAGATATACCCCTCCCCTTTCGGTCAATGACCGCTGGGCGCTTCAGGTTCTAGGGAAGAGATGCTACCTGATGTCTCATCCATCTCTACAGGGCTGAAAGTTACTTCGTATGCTGTGGTGTCTTCGGGAGATTATTAGGATGATTATAGCTCAATGGTTAAGCTTCTGTTGGTCCTGCGTACAGCACACAGTGCTACAGCGGAATTGTCGCCTTGTCGCTGGGCTTGTCCTTGTGTAACTCTGGTGTCAATTTGGGCATGAACTCGAAGTATGTACGTACCGTGCTAACGATAGGTTATGTAGGGTAGTGAGGTTCAACACGAGAGACAACAAGAAACAAGGCGTTCAAGATCTTCAAAGTCAAGTTTCTTGAGCTTGGCTATTTTTCATTGGCTGCGTCGTTGGCGATGTTTGAACGATGGCAGCAACAGGGCGCTCGAGGACAGACCATGTCCTTGTCCCTGTCCCCCGCCGGAGATCCAAGCCCCTGGTACCGTTGGCTGCACTAGCCCAAGATGCTGGCGCCCGGCGTCGTCGTCGTCGACGACGACGACGACGACGACGACGACGAACATCGAATCCCTTCTTTCCAAGGCCCATCCATGCTGGCCAGGTCGCAGGTTGTTGGCCCGACTTTGAGACATTCGCGTCAACCGTTCGGCGTTCAGCTCGGGTTCTTCCGCTTGGGCGCATCTGTTTGGCTGTTGCCTTGAGAATTACTCATTGTTTTCATCATTCTGATTATTTTTCTTCCCTATTCTTGCAGAACGAGCGACTAATCGAGGGATTTGCATTAGCCGTGTCTGAGATTCCTACAAGCTCCCAATCCCATCAGCGGGGCGTTCGTGTTAGTCAACTGTCGACGGCGCAGCTTGCAAATTAGCCGCCGCTCCAGCGCAGCGACGTATGTGCTAATGTATGTACACACTTTGTGGAAGTCAGTATGCGCCATCGCCCTGCGTCTGCATGCGAGTTCGGGGTTTGCACGAGTTACCAGAGCCATTCACTTGGAGTCGGGTCGGTTCAAGAAAGTTTAACCTTCTTTTCATCCCCTGCGCTCTGTTGGAACCAACGCGCTGCAGCTAACTCGCTTGGTGGTAGAGCCGGCGGCATGGGAAGTGCTCACATGGCTGGCTGTTCAGAGGCTCATGTGCAACATGGCGGTTTTTTTTACAGACGTACCTGAGGTGTGTACATGCTTACACTACATGACAGCGTGGCGGCGGGAATCGCCATCTGTGTCCTGACCCTGGAGAGTTCAGGCACTACTGCACGTATCTACCAGCGTGCCTTGGATGTATGTATGCATATACGTATGTACATACATAGGTATTGACTTGCCTACCGAGATAGCGTGCATGGGGCATCGCTAGCCTCCGTCAAGTACAAGGCAAAAACGCCTCAGGTGAGCGCACTCGCAGGTGCCAGTCCGCCTGCGACCCACCCGAAACGCCCAAGCTAAAGCAAGGTACATCCATACTGCTTGACTATCTTTCGCTGGCGTCGGTAGTTAGTTGAACTGCCGTGGATTTTAGGTTGGCCGCAGGATGGAAGGATACGTAGCAGTTGAGGAGAATCGCATCGAAAGCGTGGTGAATTGTCGGTCAGTCTGGTTAGGCAGACTTACATACATCTTTCCATCCCAAACAATTCTCACCGCCTACAGCGAATGTTACTGCTGCTCTACGTAGGTGGTATTGAAGAAAAAAAAAGGCGACAAGGCGGCCAGGCATCCAAAGAGGCAGACTGTCCGCCTCCAAATCCCACCACTTACACACGCAGCAAGCTGTTTAGCCAGACCCACACCGCGGGACCAAGACTGCCCCAGGACCTAGAGAGATAAACGTTCAGGTTTGAAGTGCACATC
Organism: Mycothermus thermophilus; assembly: GCF_041956435.1. NCBI lineage: Eukaryota > Fungi > Ascomycota > Sordariomycetes > Sordariales > Chaetomiaceae > Mycothermus > Mycothermus thermophilus. The sequence goes on along the minus strand of NW_027191433.1, from coordinate 1,288,800 downwards.
GTGGATCTCTTTCATTCTCACGCGCGAGGTGGCTTTGCTATGTACATACATTACCACGTAGCTGCATCGATGCCATGGACAACAAGGCAGTGACAAAATCTGCCCAGACTCTGTCTGCTCTGTCCGAGCAGATGTGATGCCCTGATGGGCTCGTCGGAATGCCCCTCTTTTTTCCCGTCCAGGGGAAACGCGGGGGTGAAGTACGTAACAACACGGTAGGCACCTTGGCTTTGGACGCAGGACAGACCGATTCCCATCTTGTCAACACCGACGGTATGGTGTAGGGTTAATCGGGACTGTCAGGTATTCCATGTACTGTACGTACAGACTTCCACAGACGTTGGCAGCTCTCCGCCCTACCTATTTACTCAGCCATGCGGAGCCGCGATAGCTCAAGGAGCTAGCACACCCGCGCCAAACCGCGCCAAACCGCTGGGCTCGGGTCGCTTGACCATGATTGTGTTCTAGCTTACTTGTTCCCAAAACCTTCGATGGTGATCCTTGCTCGTTTCTGCTGGAGTGAATGGCTGCACGGGACTTTGGCCCCGCCGTCGCCGCCGCCGTCGTGGAACGGTGATATCAATCTTCGATGGCTTGAACGCATTCAGCTAGCGGCTTCTTTTTTGAGGCGACGCTTGTTCTCATCCCGGCTTTCAGCTCCACCATCTCCTCCACGAGCTTTGGGACAAGGGTTTTCTGTTGGTTGGGTGTATGGCTTGTCGAGAGTGGTCTGATCTCCTTTTGCCAAGCTGGACAATGCGGCTGATTCAGGTACGTACTTATACAGTGCGGTTGCTGCATGTCTACGAACGGGGAATAGGACAGTCCTGTTTTGACAGTGTCTTGTGACTTTTCGCCGCCGCAGGACTTCCGTGGAGGGGGATCTGCTTGGGAACGGCGTCAGCGCCCCGGGAAGTTGGTCTCACCATCGGTGGTGATGTGAGCATGGAAAGACAGCCGTGGATGTCATGTTGGATTTGGGGAAATAGACACTTAGAGAAGCAATTCGAGAGAATCAAATGGTATCGTGAAAACTGAACAATGCTTTCATCCAAAAGCGTGACGCGGCTAACTTCGAGTACTCTATGTTCTCCCGCTTTCATCTTGTCCAAGATGAGTATCGTTGCACAGTCGAACTCGAGCGTAAAAGAACCAAAAGATGCGAAGACAGACTTGGTAACAACATATATCGGTCCAAGATGTAGGAAGTGCAAATAATGATGCAAAAGTGCAAAAAAAGATACATAATACAGCCAAAAGGGTATTTTCTTCCGCCTAATCAAGAGAGGTATCATAGTCATGCCAGTCATCATCCCAGAGCTCAATCCAAACCATCCCATGTCCCAATGCTCTCATCCCATGCCCTGTATTTCCAAATCCCAAACCAAAAGTCAGAAAAGCAAAAATAGAAATGCGATGCGCAGAAAACACAGGTAGAAAAAAAATACACTCAAACCTCATCCGCATCCGCATCCGCATCCGCATCCTCATCCACAGCCACCACAATCGCCTCCCTGCTATCCAGCATCGGCGACGTGGGCTCATTCACCGTCGGGGCCGTGACGACCACGTTCCCACCGGGGCCCCTCTGCAGCTGCGTCTTGAGTGTCCACTTCCTCCCCAACCCCGGCGGCGCGGGCTCAATGATGGCCACGCTGGGGTGGGACGCCCACTCGACGAGCGTCGGGTCATCGTCTCCGCCAAAGACGACACGCTTGCTGGGTTGGGGATCAACGGCGGCAGTAGGGGACTCCATGTGCGCCTTGGCGACGTGCTCCATGCGCAGGTTCCAGGCTTCCTGCCCGCGGAAGGGCGCGTGCGTGCAGCCGCGAACCGGGCAGCGCATGATCTCGGGAAGGGCGCAGCGAGGGCGCTTGCAGGACTCCTGCAGCTCCTTGACGCGGGCGTCCCATTGCTTGCGGATTGCCTGGACGGCGGGGCTGTTGTTGTCGGTGTCGAGCTCGGTGTCGCCGTCCTGGGATTTGGGTTGGTCCTTGGCTTCCTTGGGAGCGTGCATGCGCTTGAGGTGTTGGGTGAAGAGGTCCTTGCGGTTGAAGATGGCGCCGTTGGGAGTGGAGAGGCAGGAGGAGGAAGGAGTCGAGGGTTGTTGCTGTTGCTGGTGTTGGCTGGCGCAGGCGCCCTCGGTGCAGACCCAGTAGTAGAGGAGGAGGTGCTGGGTCATGACGTGGCGCTTCCACTCGTTTTTGGTGCTGAAGGTGGCCTCGCAGCCGGCAAAGTCGAAGACACAGTTGAACAGGCGGCGATGCTGTTTCTTGATGTGTGCCTCAACTTCCGACTTGGACTTGAAGGTCTGGTGGCAGATATTGCAGGCCAAGGCACCATTGGCAGAGTGGGTTGAGGAGTAGAGGTCGCGGCCAGAGCGAGCAGCTTTCGTGCGACGTGCCGACGGAGAGGCACCTTGAGCTCCTCGACCACGGCCCTGACGACCGGTCCTCTGGCGCTTGCGGGGCTGGTAGCTGTCATCGGAGTCGTTGCCGTCGTCAACCGGCCGCTTCAACGCTGAGGGTTCGTTGTCGACGGGCAGGGAGGGATATTGGCTCTCGGTCTCGTTTAGACTGTTGATCTCCGTGCTGAAGGCCGGTACAGCGCCCTGAGACTGTTGAGCCAGAACTTGACTGGAAGGCAGGCCGTAGGGAACGTATGGCGACTGGGAAAACATGTCCTCAGTCTCGGGGAAGTCCATGGTGTTCACGTCGACGGGGTTCACAAAGACCGGTCCCATGTGGGTAAAATGCATGGCTTGGACGGCTGGTTCGAGAGACAAGGACCTCTGGGAGGGAGATGGCATAGTGGGCTCGGGAGGAGTCATTGGGTAGCTATCGAATTGCGACTCAGTCTCGGTGTGAGGACTGTGGACCGGGTCGCATGAAGGCGAATCGATGGGACTCGAATGGTTGATCTGGGATTGTGACGCAGGGTGATTGCCGAGGAGGGGCGGGCGGGTTTGGGTGTAGTTGGGGGAGAAGAATACTGGCGACCCTTTGGTCTGCCGAGTCCAAGAGACTGTATTAGTGGCAGTCGGCGAGGAGGCCTGGAGGTCGGGATCGATGGGAGGGTCTACCAGAGGATATTCCACACTGTTGAAGAGCAGGTTGAACAGGTCATAGGCGTAGGAGCCCTCCCCATAAACAACGTCCGGGCCGGCCATCTTGAGGGTAGGCGAGACCTTTTGTCTCTTGTGATGGAGCAAGGACAAGAGTTGGGGTTGACAAGGCTCAAGACAGAAGAGTCCAAGTCAGCCTTACTGGCTGAGCCGAGTAGCACTATGTAGTCAAAGAAGAGTGAGTGGAGGATATGGAAGCTCGAAATGGATGGCGAGAGAGGCGCATGGGTTGGTTGATGGTAACAATGTTCGGGAGGGTCATCATTGTGGAGGCTGCGGCGGGTGGGAGGTCGCTGATATTTGTATAAGTGAATGCCGCAGTCCGCAAAGAGTGATGAGCAGCAGAACGTCCCGGCGCACTCGAGGATGTGAGCACCTTGCCAGGCCGGGGCGTGGGAAATAGGGGGGGGTGTACCACATACCATATGGGACGGGCAGCGAACCAGTCAGAACGAGACTGAGAAGATAACCTAGCGCCGGGGGGTCTCGTTTGGTTGACGGAGATGATCCGGGCCCGACGACAAGAAGCCCACCCACCGCACCTAAGCTCCACTGTCCTGCTGTCGTGCCTTTCGCTGACCAATGGCGAGCCAGCAGAAAGAGCCGCAAAATGTATCCCCAGGTCACTCGCAGCCAGAAGTTGTGTATGAGGTACAATGAGAACTATACAGTGTACATACAACCGCGCTGACCAACCAAAGCTTGACATCTTGCTCGGCGCCCATTCGTCAACTTTGGACCAGCAAACGCACCCCTGAAGGCCCCATGAGCTGGGGAGCGCGGATCGCCCAAGCTGCGCCGCACCGGCTTCGCTTTCCCCTCCTCCGCAGCAGCCCAGCTTCGTGGCGCTGCGACCTTGGCTTGGATGCTTTTATTGTACATACACACATACAGTACGTACAGACTCGATCACAGAGGTTCAAAGGAGACAAGTGAGAGCTGGTCTAGACGGATTCTCGAGTTTCCGGAATCACCGGATTGATTTTGAACAGGTGCTCACAAAAGACGGCATTTGGAACTTTGTTGCGCAACAGCAAATCGATTATTGGACGGAGTTTTCTCCGTGAAGTGATTGCAAGTGGTCCCAGATCTCACCCGGATAGGTTTGGTGGGAGCTGGGGCGCGCCCCAAAGCACTGGACGCGGGCCGTCACATTGACGCCACGAGGTGAAGCTGTACCGAAATCTGGTGATGGCTGGCCAGATTGGGGCTTTCGTCATGCAGACGGCCGGACAGAGGGGATCGGCTGGCGCAGCTCAAGAGGCAACCGCGCTGCGATGATTTCCACTTAATCACACGTCGCTCGCTTGTCGTTGTCTTTTGTGCATGCCGTCCGTGGTGGGTGATGTTCATCCTTGGGTGGTGTTCCGAAGCAAAAGACGAGCAAAAGCGTCTCGGGCAATGCGGTGAGAGAGTCCGCCAGGTTCTGGCCGTGGCGCGGGCAGAAGATGATGAAGTCAGCAAAAACGCCCGCATCAGCCACAACCCCGCCATGGGCGACTAGAAGAACGCCAGAATGACCTGAAGCCAGAACTGAACCATTTCCTGGCAGCCGTGGTCTGTTCGACATGGCACATGGCGTGCATGGAGTCAATGAATCTGCATCACTCTGCCGATCCCGACAGGGCAGACTCGTTCCGTCTCGAATGTGATTTTTTGCCCTCCATGTCTGAAATTTTTCTTGAACGAGATGTGTGATTCCGAAGACGCGACTTAGGTTCCTGGTTTGTTCGATGCGTCGAAACCAGGGACCTGACGGACTCCGGGCAGGTCGTCCGCCCAGGTGGTCTGTCAGGCATCCCGCTTGCGTGTAAGGCAAACAAGACCCCCAACCCGGCCGAGGAACAGGGGGCCTGGCATTGCGTGGACACGATTGGACGAATGCCGGAGACGTCTGCCCCCCGATCCCCGCCTCCGGGTCTGGTCCTTCCAAGGTTGCCACGGAGCACAGTCCATATATCTTATGTAGTCTGGGATCCGGGGTCTCCCCCGCTGTTTCACTGGGGCGATGGTCGATGGTGTGTCCACTGACGGCTGTTTCCGTGCTTCCATCTGCGCTGAGGCCCACAGCTCTGCCCCACTCCAGGCCAAGCCCGATGTCACCCAACCATCAACACAACATCGCTGTCAGATTGTCATTCTTCATGCCCGTCACTCGTCTTCCCGTGTCGCTGTTCGGGACCCGAGTTCTCTCTTCTTCCCGTCAACCTTTTTGCCGCATGGCTCAGGGTTGCGTTGGGTGCGAAACTCGTACGAAAGGGACCCGAGTCTTTTGTTTTGTGGGGAGTGACCACAATGCGGCGTTGACAGCTCACATCATACTGTGTCTTCGTCTCCGCAGGTTTGATGTCGTGCTGGTTATTGTGTTTTGTTTTCTGCTGAGAATGATGCAACTTCGCAGGTCGCAGGTCTCTCCCAAAGAACAGGAGTACACGCCAGGGGCTTTGTCGTTCTCGAGTATCATCTGTCCTGTCCTCCACCGGCCCGTTGCAGAGACCGATCTTACAGGCACTTTGCAGGCCGTTACACAACCCGAGGCCCAAGACAGGCCGTCCCAGGCCCGAGCAGAAAGACAGCGAATCCATCTGTTCAGAGCGGTCCACTGGTCGACAGGATCAATACAGGCCTGCACTCACAGCGCGTTCTCTCCTAGAATCCATCAATTCGGGACTCCAGGCAAGTCCCGATGGACCTAGCACTGTGGGAGATGCACATTGAGCGAAGCAGGCCCACCTGCTCGGTCTCCTGCATTGCTTCGGTCACTAGACCTCGATTGCGGCTTGCGTTGTGTGGGTTGAGTTGCGGTTTGACACTTGGGCCGCAGCCGAAACGCCGACGAACACGTTGTGGAACGTCACCAGGCTTCCCATGTGTTGGCTATCTAAGTTACACATCTTCAGCATGGCAGCAGATCCCCGTAACACTGCGCAAGATACAGTGCACGAGTCTAAGCCATTCTATGCCATGGAAGTGCTCCCAAATGCCTGTTGTCATGTCATGTCAAGATCATGACAGCAGTCCAGGAGCGACAATGAGGACATCGAGTCAAGGACCTGTCAGTATTTGCTCAACGCAATCGAATTTCCCTCTGTCTGCATTCCGAACCTCCTGCGCGCTAGAAACGCTGCGCGCAAGACCTCCAATGGCACCCCGCCGGCGCAACCCCAGCTTTTGCGAGATGGGTCTCAGAAAACAGCCGGCAGAAGCACCTTCTCTAGATTCTCCAGCAGAAGTTCATCTCCCTCAGGTTGGGTCTGGTCAGGCCCCTTTCGGCTCCATGATTCGCGTGAACCTGCATTCAACTGTCCCACTGCGTCATCACTCAACACTTCGGCGACGCCGCGGGCCTGCAGGCTGCGCCGTTCTGAAGGTCTGCAATTGCGCGCTTCGCAACGGTTTCATAACGTCGGCTAGCGGCAATTTTCCTGTCTTCCCGGGTGAGATTTCTATTTCACGAACCGGTAAGAGATCGTCGCGTGTCGCGGCTATCCGGGGCGCCAGAAGCCTTTCTAAGACATTCCCATTCACTGAACCAACGCAACCCATCCCCTTCTCCGAGCCTGCGGTAAAGATTCAAGTCTCACACCAAACAGAACGGAATCAGCCGGCCTGGGCCCGGCCAAAAATATCCAAGTCCCTGAGAGTCGATGTCTTCAATTTTTATTATTCAATGCGCGGAGCCAGTCCGTCATCAATCCCGCGTCTATTCCAGAAAGTCTGGGGCCACGACAAGTAACACAAGGCTTGTTGGTTCACTGTATGTAGTACAAACCATGATGACAGCGTCGCAGCGGACCAAGCGGTCCGCTCGGAACTTTAGTCTTTTTGAAACCAACCACCGTTCTGAACCCCTGACGAACCCGAAGATACGAGGAGGGGCGAACATGGGCAGCGGGAAACACCGCGCGTTGAACAACTTTCCATTGCCCCGGGTTACTTCTTGCGCCGCGGGGCTGGAGATCCAGATTGTAGGGACCGGCCAGCCTTGTGACCGCCGATCTGTTTCTATGCCAGACCGCTTGGGTTGCGTTCATTGTTTCGTCTCCAACATCCTTGTTTGACAGGTGGCTTCGAGTCCAACGGAGCATTCCATGATTACGTAGGTAGATTCGGAGAACCCGAGCACTCAACTTGGATGTGTCCAGCTTACGACTACAGTACATACATAGGGTCAATTTTTGCTCGCGTCCCTTTGTGTCCGCCATCACCCGGGTATGGAGAACGCTGAGAAAGGCTCGCCGCCTTTCCATGCCCACCTCATGACCACCTCAGCGAAATTGGTCGACGGCAAACAGGGTAAGAGGGTCTGTGTAACCCTCCAGTCCAGCCCTGCTGACTGCATTTTCATCTGTTCCATTTCCCAACGACCAAACATCCGACGCGCCATCGGCTGCGTCGGCATAGGGCCTTTTGGGTTTCTATCCTGACCAAGCGGTTAAGGAGTTTGGCGACCGTAGAGCCCCTGATCCGCATAGAGGCGCACTCAATGATGATGGTGGTGATGGAAGTGCTGTTGTTGCTCCTGCTGCTGCGCTGCTGCTGTCTGTCCTGATCTGTCCTACCAGGGAGGGTGGGCCAGCAGGTTCCAGCACAACTCCCTTGGCAATGGGGATCACTGTCGGCCCCCTTTCGCCTGCAGGTCTTGCATAGGGGCATGTAGGTACAGGCGTCATGGCAGATTTCGGCCTTGTGGAGAAAAGGAATTCAAAGAAAGGCTTTACACGTCATGCAGGCTGTGAACACACTGCCGAAGCACGCTAAATTTCAAACAACATGAGATGCAGCAGAGAGCAGCCGACGCGGCGACGAAAGTATTGTTGAAGAGCTCTGGCAAGGCGGCTTTGTGTGTGGCTGGTAGTTATCTGAGTGGCGAAAAACAATAGCCTGTGGCTTTGAGCCCGAAAACTATCGGACTCGAGACGCGGCAGGCAGTTTGCAATCAGAAGACCGACTCGACGCCATCCTCGGAGCTCCGTCCGACAGGAACGAAGTTTCAGTCTCTTCTTGCTCCAAAGTCGAGCCACTCCATCCCGAGTACCAGGCGGCTGGATCCCCTCCAATCTGGACGAGTTGGTTGACGTTTTTTGATCCTGTCTCGCTTGCTTGTGCCTCTTTCGCTTTGACTCAGCTCACCTACCTATACATGTTCCAGCAGCTGAATGAGGAGATCAGGTAATGGATCACACAAGCCGGTGTGCACATGCACACCAAGAAGACGGCCACACTCATCCACGAGACTTGAGACAACTCGTAGAAACATGCTCATCCATAGCGCAGCGAAAGCGCCACACCTCACCACCACCTTCGTCCTCTTCTGATTTTCCCCAAATTGACCACCACACCTTCGCTACTGTCCATTCTTCTCCCGAACTAGCACACCCTCTTCGGCAACAAAAAGCCCCCTGGCGAGCCGCTCCCGCTCGTTGCCGCCAGCATCGCTGCCGTCGGGATCAGCTCATGCCGCTCTTGTCGCACTTCAGAGCATCGGCGTCCATCGGCGTCCATCGGCAATGCTCCTTATGTATGCACACACACTCTCTTTTTGATAATAATAGTGGCATGGTCTAGAAGTTGGGGTCCGGTACATTGGACAAGAAATACGGCGACACGGAATAGGAAACAAGACACAGGAGGCACGAGCCGTCGTTGTCCCGAAACGGCTTGATGCCCGAAACATCCAACACCACCGGACCGCGTCTGGACACGGGAACACAGCAGCTGAAGGTCTCTTGATGGTGGTGGCGCTGTGCTTGGGGATTGATGTCAGTTTTTCATGATCCTGCTGTGCCGTTCTTGTTGTGCTCGAAGTTGTAGACGGCGGTAGTCGTACATGCTTCCAGATCGTGTCTTCGGGTATGAAGGCTTTACAGGTAGGACTCAGCTCGGACAGTCAGTTAACACAGGCCACAAGAAGCCGCCCTGTCCTGGCGTCCGGGAGCTTGGATCGTGCAGTTCCATTAATAGAAAGGAACAGCAGATACCAAGCGGACTGGACCGCCTGGCCGAGCCCTGAAGCGAACTTTTTCCAGGTATTGCGTTTTCGAGTGTATTATCACAGACCAAAAATACAATACTTCTCCCCGGTCCCCCTATTTGGTGCGGTTCGCCTGATTCAAGGCCTGGAATGTACAATTCGGGACAGCGATGTCCGGGATTTCAGAAAGCCGGGTGGCAAAATCACTATTGTCCCCCACGTTTGGGGTTCATTTAGCAACAACGTGTGTCGGCAGGTTGGGGGAGATGTCCGATGACTCCTTGCCGACGTCCGCTGATGCGGGAAGGTTTCTGTCGGAGGAGAGGCTACTCAAAGCTCCACCCGCGCGACATGGTGTACTCGGAAGGGGAGGACGATTCGGGAGAGGAAGACGAGGATAGGATGAGCTGTGACGCTCTGCACTGGTGTCTTGTCTATGGTAGATGCCTGGCCCGAACATCCATCATCACCTCCCGGCGTCACATTCGCTGTCCCAGGACGCTATCCGACGAAGAGATCCGACGTGTGTGTCCTGCTTCCCGACTTGCGCGGAGCGACGACAAGGTTTCCAGGATGAGCTGCCTCAGGTCATCGTCCTTTGTCGCACCGAGCATGTCGGGGGAGTTCGCTATCATCCATTCGTCCTCTCTCGATGCCCCAGGCAAGAAGCATAGCCATCTGCTAAGCCCCTATGGTTTCTCTCTAGTTTCCCTCTGGTAAGGCAAACGTTAACAACCACTTCTTCTTTCAGAGTACGCGCGAGTGATACGCGCTGTCGTTACAATACTGATTCCATACTGCCATCCTCATTTTTTTTCCTGTCGTAATTACTGCGTCCCCGTCACCGAACCTACACGTTTTGGTCCAAGGTTCATGTTTTATCTTTGCAGATTATATACTCATGCGTTTTCCCTGCCCAACAATGTCCTCGGATGGGACATGGTGTCGGTAAGGCGGTGCCACAAGAGTTAGCAGCAACGGAAGGCAGTTGACCATTGACTATGACCTCGATGTCACAAGCCTTGTCCAGTGGCGCAGGCGTAGTGCGCTTCTGGAAGAGGGCGTTGTAGATCACAGCGGCGAGCATCGTGAAGGTTGTCTACAAGCGAGGATATTCCCCTTTGCTTCTCCAGGTCTTCGTTAAATCCATGCTGCCGACTGTCCCACGGACAAACCGAGACATCCTTGGGGAACTCATGGTAGCACCACCCTGCCTCTGTATCTCCCGTCCGCTCCATGCACTGCCAGACTGCCAGGCTCTCCTCGGCCTGCCAGTGGCTAGCCAGGTCTACCGTTCGGTGACCGAGAACCTCCCTAAACCCACTTGCAGTCATCCCCGTTTCCTTCTCAACCAGATCCACCAGGCAACCATTCGATCTCCTACCCAAGCAGCGCACAGCCCTCGCCAGCCACGGCGTTTGCCCTCATCCTTGACTCGACGGTCAGGCACACTCAAGGAGTAGTGGGTAAACATGATACCAGAGAAATAGTTGTCAACACCACCCGGAAAAGCGCCACCAAGCGCATAGCCTGAGTGAGACATACATACGTCTGCCTGCTTACTCTCCGCACTTGAAACGAACAGGCACTCTCCGAGGTACTCACCCAGCACATACACCCCCCTTTCTGTCTTTTCCAATGCCCAACCGCCAGTACCTGGCTCTCCACTGCCTCCCACCCCGTTACTTCAGTACTCGGTTGAGCCTCCTCAATTCATGCTTGCGACACGGAACAACAACAAGCGCGCAAGCCTCTGCATGTCTCACACATCTCTGTGTTTCCCAGACTTATTCCTGACAAGGACATGTAAACCACACCAAGTCTTCTTCAGTCAGGTACAAACGTTAGCATGAAGTTGAGGTCGTGGTGAGAAAGCAGAGGAGCTACTTGAAAACGACCTGCTTCATTCTAATCTTAGAAAAATTTGCAGTTAGAGCCTGGTAGGTGTGATTCGCATCCGCAGACACATAAGTATGTGTGTACGCGTGTTGTGTCTCCTTCGCTAGTCCATTATGTCTTGCCTCAACCACCGTTTGCCTGGAGCAATTGTCCCTTCTCGTAGGTAGCACGCAGCCAGAGCTACTCGTAGACTTGTCATCGCAACGTCGTTGAAATCTTGACGCCCCTCTTCGTTGTTTTCTTGTAAATCGTGATGATACCAAGTGTCTGGCCTGTTGTCATCATGTCTTGAGTATTTTGGCCTTCCCAAAGATTTTATCAAACCTCACTAGAAATGTCCATTGTATACACAAACCGGTCCATATCGTCAAGCATGGCGAGTATGAGTGGAAATATCCAAGATTCCCAGAAGCCAATCCAAACAATCCCCCTTGATCTATCCAAAACCCAAACCAAGAAATGCTCCATAACCAAATAAACCAATTTTCCACACCCCAGGGTATTCATGTTCATCATCAAGGCAATGTCGCCCGTCATCAAACTATCACCGATGTTCCTGGACAAAATGTCCCAGGAAACTGTTCTCGTCCAGCGGGTGCCTGGCTCAAAAATTCCAGAATCGCCATGGCGATACCAGACTCTCGGGAGTTAGACAGTCAGAAGATCACATTCACCGCAGCGCATATGCCCACATGAGCACGCAGGCGTGGTATGGGTACCCCAAGCGTCGCCACAATCACACTATATTCCTCATATATCAGCATCAGCATCCCAACATCCATCGACATGAGCACGGAGAGATCAGGAATGAATAAAGAGGGGAAAACGGAAAGGTGTTGGCAAGGCAAAGAAATGGTTAACCACGTACGCAAATCCACATCGACTCGCCCTTCCGACGCTTCGGCTTCGAGTGACCAGGATTTCCGTTCTCCGGATGAGCTCGTTTGAGCTGGCCATTGCCTGATTTATCCCGAGCAGTGCCCGGCAGATTCAAGGGCTGCTGTCCTGGAGGAATCTTCGACGGCTCGTCGAGGTGCTTCCAGTCCTTGATATCCGCCACCGGCATGTTCCTGCCGTTAAAGTGGTTATCAATGTGGTCGAAGCGCTCACTGTGCGCAGGCCCGTTGTTGCCAGTGGGCTCGATGACTTTTCGACAGAAACCACACCAAAAGCGAGATTCAAAGTTGCGGCCCATGCGGCAGGCAGCATTTTTCTTATCCAGGATGGCCGGGTCGGTGATGTGGTGCTTGTCCATCACGTGCTGTTTTAGTTTTTCCCAGGTATAGAAAACAGCATCGCACGTGTTGTGTTCCTCCGGGCCCTTGGACAGCTCCTCGCCACAGAGCCAAAGCGGGTGCTGGACGTGCTGGTTGTTTTCGTGCCGCTTCCAGTCGCTTTTGCTGCCAAACCGATTATCGCAGCTTGGAAATGTGCAGGCGTATGGCTTGTAATGGCGTCTTTTGTGTTTTCTGGGAAGTGGGCCAGGTTAGCAGGTTGGGAATGTTGGTAGGGACAACGAGATACGTACTTGAGTTCGGAATTCCGTAAGAACGACTTGCCACACTTCGGCTCGTCGCAGACGTGCGCACGACCGCTGTCACTCACCGCCGACGACCCGCCGGGCGGCTTCTGATCTGACGACGGGTTGTCCGCCGGCTTCTCGTCTGCTGGAGGATCGGGCAATTGTTGATCCACCGGTGAATTGACCGACGGTTTCTGGTCACCGGCTCCAGCTTCGGCCTCTTCAGGAATGTGGAACCCAAGCTTCTTCAGGATCCATGCGAGCTTTCCTCGTTTGAGAAGCGCGGAAACGGTGCGAACATCGGGGTCATCATCCAGGAGCTCAATGGACTGAGGTGAATCCTCTCCCATCGGCTGTTCCTCCCTCGGTTCCTTGAAGTCCTCTTGGCCTTGGCCCGTTCCGAGCAGCTCGGCATCCGCGTCTCGAGCAAAACTAGGCCGAGTATCAGCTGCGACCTCCGGCCCATCGGCTTCCGAATTCCCGTCCTCGTCGTCGCCGCCGTTGGAAGAGGAGCCCTCGGCTGCTTCGTCAACCTCCATCCGACCAGCAATGGTAGATCCTGCGCGTCTAGGCTCGGATCGCGTTTCGGGCGGCTGGACGATGGCACCATGGCCAACATCCGGCGATGGAGTTTGAGCCTCTGCGGAAAAGGGAGCAGGTTGTGGCTCAGGGACCTGCGTCAGGACATCGGGGGCAACACAATCGGACGCCTCCATGGCCAGGTCGTCATGAATCTCGGAGAGGTTCGCATGTCGTGAAAATGACTGCGAGAGGCCCAGATCGGAGATTCCCGGACCGATGCCGTTGAGGATGTAGGAGGTCGGCTGTGACTCCCCAGGAGCAACGACGGAGGCCGAGGCAGCGGTGGGTACATTATTTTCTCCGGAAAATTGGCTCTCGTACGACGCAAGGTGGCTCGAAGAATCGAACCTGGGCTCGGTGTTCATGACTTGGGCAGGGGAGACGTGGGAAGGTCTTGGCTCGGCGATCCACGGAGCTTGGGCGGCTGCGATGTTTGCGGCGGCGATTCCTCCCTGCCGATGAGGCGGCCCGCTGAATCAATAGCGTTAATACTGTGTACTCAGGACTATGGTGGACAGTCACCTACCGCAGGAACTCGATGAGATCAAGGTTGTCGACATGAACATCTTTGTGTACCCTCTTCAGGTGTGCCTTAAAATTGTCTGCGCGGGGCCAATCTTTGTCTTTGCCTTTGCAGAAAGGGCACCTGTAGATGGGGTCGGTTTGGGCCCTAACCTTGTGGACACATTTTTTGTGTCGATCGAGGTCGTTGCTGGTACTGAACCCCTCCGTCCGTGAGCAGCCCGGAATATCGCACCTGAAGGGTTTGTCGTGGCGAGCTTGGTGTTTCCTAGTCGTTCTTGGTCAGAGTAGGGACTCGATATGGCAAAGATCACAGGTACCCACTTCAACTCCGAGTTCGTTTTGAGAACTTGATTACACGTCTGGCAAATGAAGCTTTTCGTGACGGAGGCAGTAGACGCAGGCCTCGGGAACTGCATTTGGTGGCGTCGGATGTCATCGTTGGATACAATGCTCTCTTGTCCCGTACTTGGTCCCAGAACTCGCATGAACCGGGGCAAGATGCTGGAATCTGGCAAGGGGCGGTCGGTATCGCCGTAGTGAGAACCGGGTCCCATCGCCGGCATGGTTACATAGCCAGAGTCGGGTTGTGTGGTTGTCTCGGCCTCTGAGGGGGGGCGGACGTTACGATATGTTGTAAAACTGGAACCTTGGGGATGGTGAAGAGGCTGTCCGGCTGGTCGTTTCATGAACGGGTTCCACGGACCGGCAGGGTCATTGAAGAAGTTGTGAAGCATGTTGTATCCGGGGTCTCCGGAGACGTTTTGGAAGCCGCGACCACCTCCCGGGGTTTGCGAATGGGCAGGAATTGCAGCAAAGCCTTGACTGCGTCCTGGTGTTGAAGTATATTGCCCGAGGCCCCGCATCCCCGTCCCCTGGTTTGCCGAAAACCCAGACATGTTGGTCGAGGTAGATGCGCCGGCGGGCAAGCCGCCGAGAGGGAACTAGTCGCAATGTCAGGACTTTGAGCACTCAAACAGGATGCAGCGAAACTAGTCCATCTCATACCGAGTATCGGTTCGAAGGAAAATTTGGCTGTTGCGACATGGCGGTGTGTCAGGGGCAGCAATGCCACCCGATATTTCTTAACAGGACGGCGGCGACGATGACCGGTGGTGCAAAGGCTGAAAGGACGGGCGATTAGGTGCCGCAGAGATGAGATGAAATAACGGACCAGGACCGGCCCGAGAGGAACGGTGGATCGAAGTTCGGTCGCAGGGAACCGGGGCCGGAGACGGTGGAGTCGGCCGGCGCCGGGGAGCGGTGGGCCCGGACGACAAGCCCGGGATTCAAGGCAGCGATGTTATTGAAGGTGCAGCAATCCAGCAAGAGAAGAAATGACTACGACAGAGACGCGGACCACAAGGACCGAGGAGGCTTTTTCAGGAAGTGCTCATCAAATAGGAGTTGGGAGATCAAGGACAACTCGAGGACACAGTGGTGTGCCTGAGGTGAGCATTTCGAGCGAGAAAGGATGTGTTCGTTCGGGTCGCTTCGAGCTGCTGGCTGAGACAAGCGGGCCAAAAATGACTCTTGAATGGTTCTTTGTCGGTTCCATCAAGAAACCGACATCGATGGCATGGCCATGCAAAGAGGGCAGTCTTGAAAGTTGCAACCCGCGAGCGTTGGGAAAAAGCGAGATTCCCAAAAGTGAATTTTCGTCGGATGAAATGAACAGAAGGGGAGCAAAGGGAAGACGGAAGAGAGGTGGAGCACACAAAATGCGGGCAGAGGGTACGGACGGGGGATGGAGGCGGGGGGCCTGGAAGGGTGGTGGAAAGGGTGGTGGAAAGGGTGGTGGAAGAGCCGCATGCCGTCGCTGCGATCCTCCTTCGGACAGCCTCACTTCCCTCCAGTGACACCAGCTGCTGCCAATCAGAGGCCCCAAAGATCACGTGACTGGAAGTCCGGTTGAGCGGTCAAGCGATCGGCGACGTTGGACATGGGTCCGACGTGGGAAACTCCAATTGGGGTAACGTTCCGGCCAGTTCAACATCAAGTCTGTCCATCGCTCAGGATATCTTGATGGCACAGCCCACTTGGAGGTCGAAATATGCCAAGAACTCCTCCGTGTTATACAGTCCGGCTCGGTATCGTGATGGCCAACAAATAGGTACGTAAATAATCAACACCGACTTGCCAATATGAGCTAAAGAGGAGGTACGGAGTCCTCTCCATGCATCAAATGCTCATCCCACAACTTCTTTTTCCCTTCCCGGGGGAGCTGCTGCTTAGCCACGACGGTAACTCCCGTCTTATATCCCGCTGCTGTCCAGAGCTTTCACTCCGTCCTTTGCAGCAGAGAGCTGCTGCTCAGCCACAACGACAACTCCCGTCGTCACTTCACGATCCTGAGCCCGGTCCAGACCCTGTTCCCCGCGCATACTGGCAAGGCCGTCAACCTGGCCGACTCTGTGCAGCGAACCGTCACAAGCAACACACCTTCGCCGAGCCGGCGTCACTCTTGGAACTCGGCGTTGTGAGGTGAGGTTGTCCAAATGTCATACACGCGTCCGGCTGGGTGGCCGTCCAACTTGCGTACACACTTGAACTCGTCCAATAGCACGCGAAGGGCATGTTGACTGTGAAAAATTCCAGAAGTGTCTCAGAGAAAATCCACCTCAACCATCATTGGACGACCCCCTCCGGCTTGCCCGGAAGCCGTTCCGGATGGTCTGCACTACCCCCGCGCTCCCATGCCATTGACAGACCAACGGACCCCCACCGGATCGTTTTACGGGCTCACCACCCGTGGGTTCGGCGTTGACAGGAAAGTGTTTCCCGTTTTAGACTCCATGCCACGCATCAACCCCTGGCCTGGACAAGAGTTAGTATATGTCGGTTCAAGTATATGTCGGTTCAAGAATATCTGCAACCTGTATATTTGCTCCAGCCCCGAACTGTGATGCAAGAGACAGATCGCATCTCGGATGCGTATGTCACCATTCGAGCTGGCTTGCTGCACCAGTCGATTCGATCATGTCGGCTACGCGAACCAACGGCTCCGCGGCAATTGGTTTCTGCGTGTTTCCTGCTTTGACAGTTAGGCCGAGACGGCCCGAAGCCGTCCCATATGGCTCCCGTCTTCCGCCGGGGTAGATCCACGCGGACGGACGCTGGCGGGTCTCGGAGGCGGACGGCGCGGAGCGGTTCATAAGAAACAAAAGACGCCGACAGACACCAGAAGACCACTGGGTGTCAAGGGCCTCGCCGACGTCAAGACCGGGTCTCAACGTGGTCACACACACACACACACACACACCTTGCTGCAGTGGGCCTCGCTCGGGAGGCATTCCCGAGCACGTTGTGCAGAAACGTATATGTAGGTAGGTACGGAGAAGGCAGACAAAAGAGCCGAAAAGCCCGCCATCAAGCCACCCCCCCCCGCTCAACTCGACGCATCCAGGTGCCAACCTGCAAACGGCCAAATCTAGCTTGGAGCTCGTCGTGGTGACATATACCCTCCCACTCATCAGGGTGCGTTCGTGCCCTGCAGCTCTAGATCATCAAAGACTGGTTGACAAACCTCCAATGTTGACCTCGGTGCCGTGTCTCGACCAACATCGCCGGCCTCACATTTGCTATGATTCGTCTCTCTGGAAGTTCCCTCTTACTGACTGGGCGCCTCCTGAGGCCATTCACGGTCGATGTCCGGCTCAGCTTGGTGTGTCAGGTGCAGAGAAGTCTGCGGCGATGCCGGAACATGCCGTAGAGATTGGGAGAAGATGAGGCCGGCGAAGAGCGCCGGGACTGGTCGTGAGGGTTGGAGGATGGCGCGAGGTTGTGGGAGAAGAGAAGGAACTTTCGTGTATATAAACCGAGGAGGATGCTGGTTTTCCCAACCGTACAATCAAGACAGGTCTCTTCACCGATCAACTCAAGGAAGACGGTTCTCTTGATATCAACCTCCTTGTCCTACTCTCATACTCCTATCCGCCACGATCCCCTTCAGCTCTGCCAGAGTGGCACAACATACCGAAGCTGCCGCTTTCACCACAGGAAGCCGACATCATGTGTGATTATGAAGAGTTCGCCTTCACCTGCGGCCACTCGACCATCAAGCTGAAGTGCTACTGCCACCGGGCCCGCAACCACCCTAGCCACTACTGCACCTTTGTCAAGAAGCTTCGCGACATCTGGGAACAGGATGGCCCGTGCGAGGCGTGTGCCGCGGCCGCAGCGGCGGCCGCAGTGCAGCAGATGCAAACATAAATGAGCTTCATCGATTGCTCGGGATGGGTAAGTATCTATGGTCCCAGGATGGTCTGTAGGTCATTTTGGCTTACTAAGTGATGGCGGCCATTTATGCTCTAAGCATCGAGGGCCGGCATAATGAAGTAATAAGTGCAGAAGAGGGCGAGAGGCATTACGAGTAATGGAACTCTTAGTGGCTTGGATTGGATGAAGTTTGACGTGATCAATGTTTCTATGGCAAGACTTTCCTAATCAATCCTCAGGGGTACGGAGTAGTGTATTTACTCAGCGCTATTCTCTTTCACCGAGGATAGTGGTTTTTCAACCTTGACGTCAAGCCACACATTCTGGCAAACGGATGGAATTCTACTTTGGGAATTCCGGTACCAATTCATTCATGATGTCTCGGACCTGGTTCCGGCAAGCAAGTCATCAAAGTCACCCTAGCACAAACGTGACGATGCATCCAAGACTGATAATTTGTGTTCCCATGCATAAATCGCTCAGATTCCTAGCCCAACCGTGCTCCGAAGCGAGCAAACACAATACGCCGTGCGAAACATTCCGTCCTCTTTCTCCTCAAGCAGACGTCGTCGCTGCCTCTGCGGCCGCCGGCGCCGGCGCCTCGTCGTCAAAGTTGGTCGCCCCTTCGACCCTCCCAACGACATTGTACCGCTTCGAGAAGAAGGTGATCCAGTCGTTGAGAACGCCCTTCTCCTTGTCCGGCAGATCCCGCCACTCCGGGCTAACATCCTCTGGCTTGGTTGAGGTTTTGCCCAGGGCCCGGGAAGCGTCCTTGCCGGCGAAGACTGGATGCGGGTGTGAGCTTTTCATCTCAAAAGAGTCCCTTGGCTGCAAGGGAAGTGACTTAAGGCAAAGCTTACCGTGATAAGGACCGCCAGGCTGGTAGGCCTTGTTGCCGGTTACGTCGTAGACAATGCCCTTGCCGGAAGTTAGGGACATGAACACAGAGTATTTTCGCTTCAAAACGACATACCTTGATGGCGACATAGCACTTTCCGCCGTCCGCACCTGGAAGAATGTTAGCTAGCCGCCACTAACACCTGTTCTCAAACTCAGGGGTTGGATGGACGACGAGAGAACGTGGACATCGGGGACTAACCGTTCGCCTTGGCCAGCTCCTCAGGGGAGATGGGGTCGTCTTTCGGGGGGTCCAGCTTGACGGGGACCTTGGGCTCAAACTTTCCGCTCATTGTGACTGGTTGAGATTAACTAAGGCGGACAGGACAAGTCAAAGTGAGGAAGAAACTGGACTCCGTTTTGAAGTTTGGGGAGATACGTCAGCCAGTCAGTCGCAGGTGACGGGAATAAGTTCAAGCATTGGATGTGTTCCGAGGACTTACATTGGGATTTACAAGGTGTGAAATCTCAGAACACAAAGCCTCTGCATGTGGTTCTGCACGCTCACGTTTGCGGTCACGTTCACGTTCACTTTGTGTCGTCGGCTCTTGTCGCAATGAAATATCATGCCCCAAGCGGAACGGACCCCGCTGGACTCGGCCCGGAACCGTCAACCTCGGGAAGAGCCTGAAATGGCGGGGCAAACAACAGGGGTCTCCCTGGGCTAGGTCTGACCCACAGCGGGGCCGGGAACCAGGCTCCACTCTCAACGCAAGCTTTACAACTGCCGGGTTTTAAGGTTGTTTCTAGCCCTTGGTCCAGGTACAGTACAGTACTCATGTTGCTCACTTGCTCATGTCCTAGGGTTGAACCGACGAGGAGGGGAAAGACTTGAAAAACTGAAAGTTCTCCGTCCCCGTTCTGCTGCTTCTGCCTCCAATCTGGTGATGGGGATGGCCACACGGAGTACATTGTCTGAGGAGAGCTGCTGACGAAGGAAAAGAAGGACTTGGAGGAAAGGAAATACTGGCGCTGAGGGCCGCGGGCTGGCTGAATCAGAAGAACCAAGAGGAATCCAAGTCTATTCATATAAATCCAGAATGTGTAAGAAAAAGAAGAAGAAGAAGAAATCTCCCTGGGCCACCAGCCACCAATATATCCATCCATCAGAC
Source organism: Mycothermus thermophilus (assembly GCF_041956435.1). Taxonomy (NCBI): domain Eukaryota; kingdom Fungi; phylum Ascomycota; class Sordariomycetes; order Sordariales; family Chaetomiaceae; genus Mycothermus; species Mycothermus thermophilus. The sequence continues at coordinate 1,268,950 of NW_027191433.1, read as the reverse complement.
CCGGCGTTTGCTGACCTGCAGGCGGCCGACTGTATCAACCCTCTCGCCTCTCCGCACTACCCCTCCGTACAATCCTCACACGATCTTCCAGCAACCCAACACAGACTATCACATGTGCGAGCTCTTCCGATGTATGTCCCCCTACTAGTTATTCGCACGCGCAAGGTGCCACACAGCCGTGGCAGGCCATCCAGTTTCCCCAGAAAGTTGGTTGCACTTCATGCTGCCACTGGCTGAGACACGCCCGTCACGGCCAAACCGACGGATGGCATTGGTGATAATGTCCTTGGCGTCCTGGCCGCCAATCTTCGTGGGATAAGTCCACCCCCAAGACCAAGGAGCCCAAATTGCCCAAGGTATTCCCGACCAGAATTCGCAGGTGCCGTACTTGACGGAGTAGCCGATGGCACTTCTGCTCATGTTGGCGTCGATGCTCTCGGCGAGCTTCTGGCAGTCGTCAATCAGGGCGTTCCCGTATAGTATGTTGTCGTACTGGTTGAAGTAGGTAACGTCGCGACACTCGTGCACCTGGCGGGCTTGGAGGATGGAGGCATCGGAAGGCGAGCTCTCCGGAACAGGGACGGCGACAACGCCGGACGCCAAGGCAATGGTGATGATGTTGAGAAGCGACGAGAGTTGCATTTTGGAGGTTTGTGGTAGGAGCAGATGAGTTGGTAGGTACTCGATAATTGAGGAGAGTTGTAGCTTCTGGTTGATCTCTGTGATTGAGCTTGATGGCGAGTTTGTGTTGAGACTTTGAAGGTCGCCATCTTGCCTTTTATCTTTTGCCATTCACTTGTCTCTCCCCGACGGGTTTACGCTTCAAAGTAGACAGCAAGCAACCAACGGAATCCTTCAGACTGACTGTCTTCAGGATACTAGGTCTCCGCCACATCCTTCAGCTAGATGCCGTGGATGAGATGCGTGAGGCTGTGGTTTCAGAATACCCAGGCACCTAGCAGAACATGATGAAATTTACTAAGACGTAGGAGTCTGGAATGTTTACTTCTGGTTCAGACCTATGTTGGCATGGATCGGCGAGATGAAGGCAAAATCCTAAGGAACCTGAACTTGCAAGACAGATACTAATTGACTTACTATACGACCATAATTAGAACGCTGAGGATATGAGGATTCTGTCAAATACGCGGCCTGGAGCACCAACAACAGGTCGATGCCCGTGCCGTTGTAAACCCCGACGGGATGTTTCCTCACTTGATGGCTGTGCCGCGGGACATCCCGACAGGGTGTTTCACAATGAACCCCTGCTTGAGGCACACGTCAAGTCAGCAACTCACCATGCCAGCTGCATTTGTGAATACCTTCAGTCGTTGGTCAATAAAACTGGATATCCCCAAGACTTTCATGTGGTCAGTGTGAGCTGCCCTCTTTGACCATCTGTCATGCGAAGGCACCGGACTATCGTCGGGCTTCAGTAAGATACCGAGGTCAAAATTCCTGATGCTCATCTCAACGGCTTGACCCGATAGACTTCCACCTCAGCGGTGCCAGGTTGATCGCAGGCAAGGAGACTCGGGAGTTCAAGGCAGACGCCATGCCAAACAGGCCCATCAGTTGAGCCGTCAGCATGGTGGACCGAGTAATCTCGCACAGAAGCTTCGAGGCCCAGAGACAATGGAACTGTCTCAAGTCATGATACCATTCACAATTGAGGTCTTGGACAAGAGCAGGGACCTATCTGTTCCTTGGGAGCCCACCCCGTCGTCGTCAAGGTAGTCACGTGACCATTCACCGCCTGCCCATTGAGGAATTAACCCATTTCACCTGCCAAGAAAAATGATGCAGCCTTGGCTGGAAGTTTCCCAAATCGGACGTCATGACATGGGAAAATCTCACAACCTCCAACGACAAGTTCCCCTCGACTGAACCATCACCAGGATCTTCAGACGGAAACAAACTGCACAACAACAGTCACACCGCAGACACACTGACTGACAATCTCGACTTGCCATGTCGTCCTTATTAAGGGCGTCCAGCCGTCGGTCCCCCGCCCTCCTTCGGCTTGTTCCTCACTCATCCCCCACGTCCGCTGTCGCCTTCAGACCACAGCCATATCGACGCCAATTACACCCCCACTTTGCTCTCATCACCGCCCAGCAGGCCCAATGCCGCCATGCCTCAACAGCTCCTCAGGGAAAACCATCAGGGAGCTCGGCCAAGGGGTTTGAGGTCCCGCCGAACCCCACCTTCAAGTCTCTCATGTCCATGATATGGCGATCCCTCAAGTCCGACAGCAGCCGGGCCTGGTACGTCATCCGTAACACCCGCTTCACCGATGTGATACGCCGCAACCCGGTCGAGGCATTTCTCGCCATCATTTCGTAGGTATCCTGCCATTGTCCGCGGGGTTTTCCGCGTCACTAATCGCCGTGACAGACTCGCCGCCGCAGCCGGCCTCCTAGTATATGTGGTGAACATCTACTACACCTACTTCAACGCTCCCCAGTTCACACGATACCCCGAGCCAATCGCGCGTGCCCTGCGCAAGGCTTTGTACTTTAGCAACTACAACCCCGACCCCCAGCGCGCCTTGAAGTACTACAAGCAGGCCCTGGAGCTGTGCGATGAACACGGCCTGGACCACTTCTCCGACGATGTCATGGGCATCAAGATCCAGATCGCCGCCTGGCTCGAGAAGATTGAGAGCTACCAGAACGCCATCATTGTTCTCGAGAACCTTCTGACCGACTGCAAACGCTGGGTCGAAACCATGGAGAAGAGCGCTGTCGAGGGCACGCTGCCCAAGCTCGAGCCGGAGCCGGTCAAGGAGGGGGAGTCTGTGGATGCCGACGTTCCGGAGAAGCCCCGCGAGGGTTGGTGGGCGAAGCGGTCTCGCATCCTGGCCAAGGCCATCGGCATCAGTGTCAAGCTGGCCAATCTGTATTCCGACGAGCATGTCTTGAAGCGGGATGCCGCCCATGAACGGCTCATCTGGGCTGTCGAGACCACCTTGAAGGAGATGCAGCGACGTGCCAAGGAAGGGTTGAAGGAGGACGAGGGGCCGTGGTTGAGCCCTGAAGAGGTTGGCGGCAGCCTGGAGGGTTAGTATCGGCATCATAAGAAATTTGTCTCGTTGGTACTAACATAAGCGTCAACAGCCCTCGCGGACAGCTATCGGCAGAAGAGCCAGAACCATCTTGCGCTTCCCCTCTACTTCCAGGCCCTCCAACTCTGCCAGGAGCCCTGCCACATCGCCGTGCTGAGTATGCCCCCAGCTTTCCGAGCTTTTCGATGCCAATCCAGCACGCTAACCTGCTGGTAGTGAACAACATCTCAGCCAGCTTCGCAGACCACCCGCTCATCGCGCCCGGTGACGCGCCCGTGCACGCGCTGATGCCAGATGAGGTCAAGACGTGGACCACCGCGGCCGAGCAGCGTGCGTCGTACCTTGCGTCGGCTCGGCGCTGGGCCCGCAATGCCCTGCAACATGCCCAGGAACCCAAGGGCGAGCAGCGCACGCTAGAGTGCGACCAGGCTTGCGTCGTTGCGTTGTCCAACATGGGCTCCGTGCTCGCACTGCTTGGAAGGAACGACGAGGCGCGCCAAAAGTATCAGAAGGCTGTTGACCTGGGCAAGAAACTTGGCCTGGATGATTATACTGCTGAGGCTGCCGCGAGGTTGAAGAGCTTGCCTGCTGCTTGATGGGAGGGAGGAGGATGATCAGTATGGTCATGCCTAGCGGTTGGGCGGCCGGCGCTGTTGACCAAGGGCGGATGCGCGGTCCCCTAGCCGATACCGGCAACAGAACTCAAGCTTCAAGGCTGCTGAACAGTCATTAACCGCCGACGGAGGTGTTGTTGAGCCGGGACGAGATTTCGGGAATGACACCACATCATCGCTATGCCACGGCATGAGCTGTTACATAGCAGCTTGCTCTGAATGCCGGAGGAAGTTCAACTTGGGCACAATCGAACAAACCAAACTCCGCAGGGGATGATTCTCCCGTGTCTGAATCCTCACACCACCATACAAAGCGTCGCACGCTCTCACCATCCGCTTCTGACTCCCCACTCTCGAAGCTCAAGCCTATGACCAAACGAAACTGGAGCAACAGGCGACAATTACCCTCGCCACCTGCTGGCTTCTGTTCGCCTCCCATTTGCTCACCTGCTCAAGCATTGAGCTACTACTCTCCCCGTCGCTTTACCCGCCAGCCTTTTCACCCTTGCAGTGCGCCGAGGTGGGGGACATCACAGAGAACTTATACTGCAGTCCAGCTTGACAGCCGTCGATGTGCCAAAAGGCGCAACGGGTCTAGGCATTTTCCAGGGCTTCAGGCCTCGGAGTTCCAAATCTCGATGCTCCTGGACGACCACGATAACCGCTTATCGTGCCTACGCCGACTGATCAATGATATGCCCATGCGGACTCGACCGAACACAGCCAGGAGAAGTGACCATGTCAACGCAACACAGACGGAATTCTGGCAGCTTACAGCAAATTGACGGCGCACGAAGCAAATACCCGGTCGACGAAGTGGCAGGCGAAGGCGGTGGAAGTAGCGTGTTGACGCGCTTCCTCTATCTCGCTCTCTACGCGAGGCTGGAAGACACGGGGAGGATGGGGAAAAGACTCGCGAATGGAATATGCAGGTCTTGGGAGGAAATGATGGGCAAAAAGAGAGCGACTGGCATATCTTGGCCCCATGTCAGAGCCGAACTTGATGTTGGGATCACTCATAGAGGATGGATAGACAAGCCCGGCAGCCACGCCCTGATTTACCTTCCGACATCTTGCGTCCATTCCAGACGGACATTTGCTCTCCAAATACATGCTATCTGCCGCGATCGCCCGCAGTAGCGAGTCTAGCTCGTGGATGAGGTATTGCCTGCGCAGATAGCCGCGGCCTGGATATGGGGTAGATACGTGAGAAGGTGACGGCTACGAGTGTTGAACGGGTCAACTGCCGCCTCTCCTGTCTGGCATAGCTACCTACGTACTATCACTATCGCTATCGTTATCATCCGTGGTTTGAAGAGATGTGTACCTAGATGCTTTGATCTTTGTGAGAACGCCATATCGTCGTTGATGTGTCGTTGTACGTGAAAGTCCAAGCCTGATACAACCCATAACCCTCCCCGCCGGATTCCGTCCCAACGCATTGGAAACCAACGCCCCTTGCATCAGAACGGGGCTTGTGGCACATGTGGGAAATTGTTTGGTACACCGCCAGCAGATGTGATTCGTTTCTTCGTAAGAACCCCGCGGTCAGACTGGGTGGATGTTCCTGTTTATACTGTGAAGTCTGGCTCAGGTCCAAGCTGCGCCTCCCAGCCCATCCTAACGGTACCCCACCCATCCCGGTTGAACGATTCCGAGCACGTGGCTTTGGGCTTGCGTATGTGTGCTGGATGTACGGTGCTGCTGCGCTTTTGGCACGATGGCCGGGTTGGGTGACTGACCGACCGGCCGGCAGACTGGCCGACTGGCTGCCTCGGGATTAGGGGGGAGGGGTGATGTTCCCATCTTTAGAAGGATGGATGGGACGGGAACGGGAGAAGGGGGCGTGTGGTTTTGTTAATATGGGACATGATGTTGTCTCGCGGGGCACATGGTGAGGTAACTAGAGGGATGGATCGAAGTACTCCTCACCGTGAATCACGAAGTATTGGGTTGGTGCTGCCCCCTTTAGTTCCTGGGAAAGGATCCGTCAAAAAACATGTCGATAATGTCATGTTGAGTGAATCAAGGAGGAGGAGAGGGGATGGCGCCGGACCAATGGATTGGCGTCGAACGGTAGGCATTGATGAAGTTGAGGCTGTTGACGCCGCACGGACATGGGGAGGGTGGAATCATCGTCAAGTTGGAGGACAAATGGATGGCATGTCACGTTCCCAAACCAGATTCCTGGGAGAGGGATGGTTAAGGTTTGGAGACTTTGGAACCACTTGTTGCATTGTTGTCGTATGTTCTTGCTCGCGGTTGCGCGCATCAACTCCCTCCCCCTAAGCATAGCATAGCATGGAATGGGAAGTGTTTCGTGTCAAGCCATCACGTCGGTACTCGGACCTTCTATGGACAGACCCTCTTGTCATACTATTCTTTGCGGCTGTTCTATGTATGGAACTCCCCTGGCAATTGAGTTCCCTCGAGGGTGCTTGAAGTCATCACGCCTGTGCTGGGCGTCTACTCGGCGATTGGTCTGAGGCCCGACGTTGAGGCGTCGAGTGGCGTAGGACCCGGGTCTTTGGATGGTCGGCGATCACTTGTGGGTGTATGTTTATGCGTTTGGTGTGAGAGGGAAAGCATAGGGGTTGGGTAGGGTTCCGGCCTAGTGACATGTTTCTTGATCCCAAGATGGCATTTGTATGGAGACCGGTGCATATCAGGTTTACATCGCATTCTGGTGAACTCAATGGTTCGAGGCTCATTTTCGAATCCGCCGGCTTACTGAGACCAGCAATATCATCCCGAAACTTTTGAAAGATGACATTGTAAGGTCCAGGAACTTCTTTGTTAATTCCATCCATCTGACAGCAACCACGATAGCAAGCTTACATGTCTCAGATCACAGTATGCAACAAAACACTAACGTTGACTGCGCATGCACTTTCCATCTCTTGCTATATTGGAGCTTCACTTATACCGAACCTCTGTCTCGGAATATGTACGTGCTACCTACCAGATCCTTAACCGTTCGTTTGTATGTGAGGCCCTTGTGTTGCCCGTCCCGCCCCGAGACGGCCCATGAACCAAATGCCGCCTCCTTGGGACCAGAAGTTTTCAAAGTATGCATGCGCCCTTGGGTGGGTAGGCCAAGCATGGAGGAAACGTTTCACGCCTAGAAGCAAAGTTTACTCAGTACGTACCGATCTACGCAGGTAATAGATTCGTTGTCTGCATATGCACGGTTCTTGCAGAAATGCTACCCTCCCCTGGTCTCCCTCCGGCCCCGCCAAACGAGCCGGACCACACAAGACCTGGGGAATGCTGGTGCCTGGCAGACCTGGTGCGGCCCTGGAATTTATTCTGGTAGTGTTCTTCCTCAAATCAGAAGCTCTGTGGCCTGGGAGATGCTGCTGATTGGCTCAATGTCGAGGCCTCAGGGGGTGTGCGGCCATGATCGGATTCTGGCGCGAAAAGCTTGCTCGGGACCGTCTCCGAGATTTTTAGAGAGTCGTGTGTATACAGCGGGATATGGATGGTGGTGAGTTTGGCCAGTAGAGCTATGCGATCTTGGATGCCGGTTCGGTGTCCGTTTCGGGTTGATTTATTGCCACCGGGGAGCGCTGTAAGATGATGCTCTCTGTCTATTGTTAACCGGATGTCTGATGCGTTCGGGATGCGGTGGTTTTGGTGGTACGTGGGTCTTAATTAGTGTGTGTGCGCGAGTTCATCTGCTAGGTAAGTTAGGAACTTTGTAACGCTTGGTGAAGTTGCGGCCCCGGTTTCGTACCGTAAAAATCTTTGAATCAACAGCCCTGCATCTCTTCGAGCTTTCTGACCACGGTATTCCAATCTACATGGACTTAGGATCAAAGTCCCAAAGCGTCCCAAAGACGTGGTACAGACATTGTGCCTGGTGGGTAAAGTAACGAGCGTAAGCAGACGTGCAGATACCGCGCAGGTCTGTGAGGTGACTCGAGATTCGAAACATTACCACTTGTTTGGCATCTAATGTGAGGGAGCCAAGCGTAAACTGAGCAATCATTAGTGTCCCTGCTCTACAGGTGGTTCGATGACTATACCACAAGATCCGAGGAATCAATTTGGGGGTGTTTGCTTCGGTTGATGTCTTGAGTGACTCAAGACGGCAACTCTGAGGAAATCAAGGCCATGTGTATGGAAGGCAGCAACCTGGACGTTCGTCGCCATTGAGTCTTGAATATTCCATCAAACTAGAATGCAAGTTTAAGCTGACTCATGCTGTCAGGTACAGATAGAGCTGTTCAATCACCGCCGGTAGTTGCCGGTCGTGTTACAGCATCTGAGTACCTTGTGGGATCAATGTTAGATGCATTCCCAAACGTATGCTGATCTCCCAGCTTAGCCTCTCGGCTTTGGTCTGGGACAACCGGTAAAGATGACTGCTTACCTAAACCAACCCCAACCCGGCTTCCCGGCCGGCTCGGCAGTCGCCGGGGTGGGTCCCGGACTTGATTGGGCCGTAAAGCTCCACACCTCGGCCGGGGTGGGTCCGTTTAAGCTTAATTTTCGGCCGATACATCCCGGCGGCCGAATCCTGGCCAGGCAAGGGGGTTTTCTGAGGCTCAGCAAGCAAGAATTCTGGCGAGGAATATGGGCAGGATCACTGCGTCATTCACCATCAACAGCAGAATCGCTGTCTTGTCTCGCTGGACGGCGGTAGGCACGGAAGAGACCCAGGGCGGCAGTTGCTGCTCTGATGGATGTCTCGGTCGCGGCTTTTCGCGATTTTGCAACCCTTCTTCTGCACCATGATGTCACCAGCGATGCCTTCGGCCCCAACAATCCCCGCAAAATCCGGGCTCTGCCCCCGACATCACCACAAGCCGATCGTCGGGCTGCCATACCAAGATGATTTGCACGAGCTAGAAGTCGGGATGCTGCAGTTTGGTGGTTGTCTTGCGTTGAACCAGGTTCGCCGGCTTCTCTGTTGCCAAGACAGTTCTGGTTTTAGGTGCTGACAAACATATCGCCAACCCAATGTCAGCAGCTGCCCAGCCCATTTCTGCACTCCCGCCCCACCCCCTCATGCCTCTCTCCAATCTGCCGCGCATGTTAGTTAAGCAGGACTTCGCCAACGCCGAAATGATTTGCAGCAGTGAACAACTGATGAATAAGAGTGTGTAGGGTGACATTGGTCTGGGGGGAAGAATACCACGTGGAATCAAAAAATTCGATCAAGATTCCATCGCTCTTCCAAATTCGTGCCATTCGTATCGAGTTCAGGTGACGTCCGTAATCATTGCACACCCGTGACAAAGCGCCGGAATTCGGCCGGGCTACCGATGCTGCGGGCCCGGGACTCTTCGGTGACCCCCGCGCCGGTTCGGAACTCTACTTTGGACTGGCACCCTACCTACCTCACGCTTCGGTGGCCGAAAATGCATCCCGGCCCAAGGACAACACGAAGGAAGCCAACGGATCCATGGATGATGGGAACAAGAATAGTCCCAAAAAGTGGTAAACTGGCACACTATCGATCTTCGGCTGGCCAGGGCTGCTGGGCCCCTCCCATCCACGGCGTTAGGCACCAGCTTTTCTGTTTTTGTTTGTGGACGGCGAGCAACGGTTGGAGATGCTGAGATGGTGCCCCGCCGTCAGCAGAGGTTAAGCTGGAGCGTTGGTACGGGCAGCCGGTCTGGAACCGACCTGTGGGCTAATTTGCCCGGAGATACGCTGCAGAATTTTGCCCGCTTTTCGGGATGACGTTGGCCGCTGGAGGACCTGGGATATGTACATACAGTACTGCGTACTCGGCAGCTCAAACTCCTGCCCCGCACAGAAGGGAACTGGCAACATCTCGTCGATGTCGGGACCCTTCGCCTGGAGGCCCCATCGAAGGACGTAATTGACGGTGAACTGGCCGACTGAGTCACTGTTAAGCTCGTTGATGGTCCAATCCCGTTGCGTAGATCTCCAAGCTGGCGAGGTTCCACGTACGATTCACAAGACGCACTGAGGACGCCATTCACGTGGTTGCAAAGAAGGACTGTCTGGGAAAAATCCCAGGGACCCGAAATGCAAGGTTCCTTTTCGCGCCTGCGAGAACGGGCAAACGGGGCCGCGCGGATGAAGCCCCAACAGACGCCCCGGCCAATCAGCAGCGATTTTATACATCTGCCTTGGAGCTGGCGGCTTGCCAATGCGGGGGGTGTTAATGATCCAGCATCTGTTTCCACCAGAACCACAGATGTATGTATCGCCGGTGAGGCAAAGATTTGACCTACCTATGTTGCTTCGTCTCGGAGTTCTGGTAGGTAGTTTTCCTGAGACAGGGGAAGAGACGAAAGAAATGGGATCACAGCTAGCTAGCCATGAACTCTAACTTGCGTCTAGTCCTGTATACTAACAGTCGTCCAATGAGACCCAGGCAAAGTCAACGGCTCTCTGCAAAGGGGCGTCCGGACTATAAAGTGAAAGTTGGCGGACCTTCACCATCAGATAGCTACCTAGGTAACTGAAGAGTCCTACTCTCCTACCCATGTACATACTCCCTAGGCAGTGGGTTGCGGGCATGCATGCCATAGTCTTCGATAGCACGTAGTGCCATACTCCGGAGTCGTCAGGCAGCAAAATTCCAACAATGATATGGCCCGGACACGCCCATTCAGCCATTTTTCCAACCATTTCTGTCTCTTTTCTCGTCTCCTCAACACCTCCATGCATGATCGACTTGGCGCATCTGTCGATTGGGGATTTTGAACGAGTTTTTCACATCAACACCAAAAAAATCACCTCCGCCAAGCCAGCGGAACGACAATACCCTGGAATTTAGCCCACATTGGCGCCCACCCCTGCCGCTTTGCCTCGACAACCACCACAATGTGGGCTAAATTCGGATCACCAGCGCACAAGGAGGACTCGCGACGGCCCTCGCGAAACGGCGAGAAATGAGGGAGACACAAAATCCCGAAAGGCGACTGGTCTGTTCGTATAGCCTTAGATTGGCCCGGCGTTGGAACCCCATGCACACCCTCGGCGCACCCTCCTCGCGGCCGGAACACGGCGCAGCTCCCTCCCCTTGGCAGGCCCCGAGCTGCTGGGAACAACCCCCAGAACGATGGCATCAAAGCCTCTTCCAACGGTCCAATTGGCCATGGCGACCATATGATGGGGAAGGCTGGTGGCCATTTTCGTCAGCCTGGCTGGGCGGGCCGGGTAAGGCTGCGCCGTCTTCATGCTCTCTGCCGGCGAGGCCATGTGCCTTTCCCCTGGGGAACATTCGGGTTCCGAACGGCGCCTATCCCGTCAGTCGCCGAGCTCTCATGCCCAGCCCGATCGCGGCTCTGTTCGCCGAATCCTTTGACTTTTGTGGAGGCTGCCTCCGGGCGCGAGCCTGTGTAAGCCAAACCAGGCGACCTCTATCTGATCTCGGCCCACGCCGGCAATGAACTCCAGGAGCAGCCCATACGGAAGCGACGGCTCAACCATCGATGTTGAGAGAAATACACAGACGCCGCCGGAGCCGAACAGACGAGTGCCGACTGCCAGGTCCTGGCTGGCCATATGCTTGCTAATCGCGCTCTAATCGCGCCGTCATGGGCATCAACAACCCGGCACCAGCTCGTCTGGGAGGCGGCTCTCGGCTGCAGAAGGGCGGAAACGCCATGCATTCCAGAAGGTTACAGTCTGATGGTCGTCGTTGACTTGGTCGACTTCCCTGCCGCGTTTTGTCCGTGGAATCATGCGGGTCGATAGATGCAGCACGCTCCTCCGTTCTCGAATTTAGCCCACTTACAATCGTCCACCCCTCCCCCTTCAGCACACACATGCCAAGCCAGTCCCGATCAGAGACCTCGAGAGAGACGAACGACGTGGAGGTCATGGATACCTTCGATGCATTCTGGGCCCCTGGCCTGGATTTCCCCGGGAGCGGAGCATCGCCTCATCTGACAACCGCCTTTCGACGACGATAACCGGGCATGGTGAAAACCCAATGAGTGTATATTAACCCACAACCCTCCCCCCAGCTTGAGTCCCCGGGTCAGCCAACATCACATCTTCAGATAGCACTCTTTGACGTCGTCGACACAGTCGTTTACTGTATTCCTCTGTTGACTCGTTCATAACCCTACAACTACCACTCTCTTTCCGGTACACCGCCAACCCTTTGACTCTTAGTCATGGCCGACATGACAGACTTCACCAACTTCCCTTCTCCGCCAAACTCCATGTACTACGTCTACGGGGCAGACTCTGAACCGTATCTCTCAGAGCCCAACAGCAGCCCCAACAACTCGACTGTAAGACCGCCCCGGATCAATGATTGGATGCTGAAACTGGCACTGACACACAATGTCCACAGTACGACGTGACGTCGGCCGCAGACGGGAACCTCTCAAGTCGGTATCCCAGCCCGGCACAGGAAGAAGGTGAATCGGCCAAGGAGGAGGCGCCGAAGCCGCCCCCGAAGCGCAAGCGCGAGAACCGGTACAAGAACGCTCCTCCGGCCGTTCTCTCGGTAAGGCCTGTCCCAATACTCCCAAATGATATGACATGCCAACTAATTTTCTTCTAGCGCCGACGAGCCCAAAACCGCGCCTCCCAACGGGCCTACCGCGAACGCAAGGACCAGCGCATCAAAGACCTCGAGCAGATGCTCAATGAGGCCAAGCAGCGCAACCTCGTCCTTTCTCAAGCCTACGCGGCCCTCCACGCAGAGTACGTCGCGCTCAAGACGTCCCAGATGGGCGGCGACTCCTCTTCCGCCTCCGGCAGCCCTTACCACCAACCCTTTGACCCATCCATGGTCATGCCTTCGCCTCTTCCGTACGGCACCACCACCACTGCAGCACTGCCGCATCTCGGGGATCCGTCGACGGGCGTGGCTACGTTCGACCTGGGTGATCCGTTCGCGCCCTACGCGGACCTGACCGCGACGACGACGTTTACTTTGTGAGGTGGCCCCCCAACGTGTGGGGTTTACGTTTACGTTTGAGCCGCGAGTCGCAAGGCCAGGGGCAGCTAGCTACCGTAGCTACCTACGCTCCAAACGCCGGGCAGATGGAGAGCCGGGACGCCAAATCCGCTTCCCTATTGTCCCATTGTGAAGCTTGCTTGCAAAGCCGAGAGGGTTCAGGTCCAACCCTCCTTTACGTCATCTCACATAAACAGGCGGATTTAAGCGCGGCATATCCGGCAGACCATGCGCGTTCCTGAGAACCGCCGTGGTGGATGTCCCATCCTGAGGCCGAGATTGTGCAACGACCTGACGCGGGGGTTCGGGACTTCCGGCATGGAGTCAGGCGACACATGCGAATGGAGACGTGCAGAGCAAACGCGGTCTTGCCACTGCCGACCCGCACCGGATTGTTCTGGTCGGCTCCTCCGGGCTCTGGGGATGGCCAGGGGCCTGTGTGGGTTT